>NW_018408676.1:614264-666278 GCF_002113885.1 Mizuhopecten yessoensis
GATAAACAACATGGCCGACAGGCAGCCATCTTGGATTTTGATAGTGAAAGTTTGTTATCGCTACTTCTCAAGAAGTACCAGAGGAATCTTTCTCAAATTTTATATGTAGGTTCCCCTTGGTCCTTAGTTGTGCAGGGCAACCTTTGAGACTGAACGGATAAACAACACAGCCGACAGGCAGCCATCTTGGATTTTGATAATGTAGGTTTGTTACCACTATTTCCCCGGAAGAACTAGAGGGATCTCTCTTAAATTTTATATGTAGGTTCCCCTTGGTCCTAGCTGTGCACGGCAATTTTAGAGACTGATCGGATAAACAACATGTCCGACAGGCAGCCATTTTGGATTTTGATAGTGAAAGTTTGTTATCGCTATTTCTCGGGAAGTACCAGAGGGATCTTTCTCAAATTTTATATTAGGTTCCCCTTGATCTCTCGTTGTGCATGTTATATTTTGAGACTGATCATAAAAACAAAATGGATTAAAAGAAGAACTAAACAGATCTTTCTCATGTTGCAATGATTGATTCTATTTCTTTCACATTAAGTACTGTACTAGTAAATATGTGAAATGACAAACTCACTTTTAAGGTTGGCTTTCATACACATCAGTATGAAGTTAAGATTAAAAGTTACCTCCAGGTGCATGTACTGTGAACATGACTCGATCAAACAGATTAGAGGAAAATTTTGAAAAATACTTCTACAGGTCGATGTAGAATACCATTGCTATGAATTTGATGCTCTAGTTTTTCTGGAACATTTAATGTTGTACGCCATTTTGAATATTTTCTTTTGATCTTTTGAAAATATCGCAATATTTTAAAACTTGTTTTACTCCAATATCAATGACAAATATTTGGTTTATTTGTTATGAAAAAGGTTTCCCCAGATGTCCTCTAACATTTAAAGAAAAAATCAACTTCATTGAAAAAACAAAATGGCCACCATGACGTCATACCTCAAAATCTTAAAATGGCTATAACTCAAACGCGGTTGAATTTACAGCCTTTAAGCACATCATTTGTAGATAAAGATCAGGGCTAACTTTTTCCTTTGTATATTATTTCTTAAAAGGTCAAATGAAAAAGTTCGCTGTTGGGTCAAAGGTCACAATTTTTAAAAACTATTCATTTTTCTTTCTTTTTTAAGAATTCTTCAATGGATCAATGAAGAATGTCATTCCGATGAATTTGATGTCTTTAGTTTTTCTGTTACATTTACCGTTAAAGTTGTATGCCATTTTGAATGNAAATGACAAACTCACTTTTAAGGTTGGCTTTCATACACATCAGTATGAAGTTAAGATTAAAAGTTACCTCCAGGTGCATGTACTGTGAACATGACTCGATCAAACAGATTAGAGGAAAATTTTGAAAAATACTTCTACAGGTCGATGTAGAATACCATTGCTATGAATTTGATGCTCTAGTTTTTCTGGAACATTTAATGTTGTACGCCATTTTGAATATTTTCTTTTGATCTTTTGAAAATATCGCAATATTTTAAAACTTGTTTTACTCCAATATCAATGACAAATATTTGGTTTATTTGTTATGAAAAAGGTTTCCCCAGATGTCCTCTAACATTTAAAGAAAAAATCAACTTCATTGAAAAAACAAAATGGCCGCCATGACGTCATACCTCAAAATCTTAAAATGGCTATAACTCAAACGCGGTTGAATTTACAGCCTTTAAGCACATCATTTGTAGATAAAGATCAGGGCTAACTTTTTCCTTTGTATATTATTTCTTAAAAGGTCAAATGAAAAAGTTCGCTGTTGGGTCAAAGGTCACAATTTTTAAAAACTATTCATTTTTCTTTCTTTTTTAAGAATTCTTCAATGGATCAATGAAGAATGTCATTCCGATGAATTTGATGTCTTTAGTTTTTCTGTTACATTTACCGTTAAAGTTGTATGCCATTTTGAATGTTTCCTTTGATCTTTTAAAATGCTGACAATATGTTAAAACTTCAACGATCTTCTTCTCCAATTATGCCATTGCAATATTAACCACAATTAATAAATGTATTCCTCTAGGGGCCCTAACGAACTTATGTTACTTTTTGGAGCAATTAATATTCCAATATGCCACGATCTCTGATTGGTTAACAGCCTATACCAATATATTTCGTTAACGATATCAAACACGAGGTTGATCTTTGGAAATCATATAGAGATAAGCAAGAGCAAACTTTTTCATTCATACTGATTAAACAAAAAATGTCAACTTCCGGTTTTCGGCAGGGGTCAAAGATAAAATGCACTATATTGAGTACCAACCTTAAAAAATGTTCTTCTTAAGTTCCACAAGGTGTAGAGTCTTGATATTCAATATTCAAGATTCTGAGATGTCGGGGTATCAGGTTTGAAAAAATGGTTGACATTGATCAACTATCAAGGTCACACTCAAGGTCATAAACTTCATATGTGCTATTTCAAGATAATGACTTCAAAAAATTTCTTCTAAAGTTCTACAAGGTCTAGAGTCCTACTATTTTATACATTAACATGGTCAGATGATTGACTATCAAATATGAAAAAATGATTGACCTTCAATGACTTTCAAGGTCGCAGAGGTCATATGTGTAAAAATATTGAAACCACTTTTTCTGAATAAGCAATAACTCCAGGGTAACAAGGTTTGGCAAAGAAGCATGGTTGAATGAAGGGCTTTAAATCGTGTGCAAATGAACGACCTTGACCTACTCCAAATATAATTTCAAATGTGAAAGTCAACAAGAGGCCCAGAGGGCCTGTATCGCTCACCTGAATATGTTTAAAATAATTGGTATGAAGTAAAGATATAGCACTCAATGGTAGGTGCTGTAAGTACATATGAAATTTCAGAAATATCCATCCAGTACTTGAGATATAACAAATTTCAAACAGAGCCCCACACCTATACCCCTAGGGGGGTCATACCCACCGTTTATACAAAATTGAGTCCCCTTGGCCAAAGGATGCTCCAGACTAAATAAGGAAAAAATCCCTTAATCACGATTTTAAAGGTTTTACCTCTATTTCTCCTATTGGACCCTGCCCTTCTACCCCCTGGGAGACCACATCCACTGCTTATACAAAATTTAGTCCCCTTGGCCCAAGGCTGCTCCAGACTAAATTAGGGTAAAATCCCTTAATCCCTATGGTAGAAGAAGGATTTACCTCTATTTCCCCTATAGGGCTAAGCCCCTCAGGTCCCAGGGGGGGTTTCACCCACCGTTTATTTGGTTCCCCTTTACCCAAGANAATTTAGTCCCCTTGGCCCAAGGCTGCTCCAGACTAAATTAGGGTACACAATTGGTACCCCTTCACCCAAGGATGATTCAGACTAAATATGGAATAAATCCTGTCATTCCTACAGAAGAAGAAGGATTTTTAGCTCACCTGCCCTTATGCCATGGCGCAGCGTCCGTCGCCCGTCCGTCCGTCCACTTTTCCCTTAAAACGCTACTTGTCCTGAACGGCCCAGTAGATTTGGACTAAATTTGGTCTGGAGCATCCTTAGGCCAAGGGGACTCAATTTTGTATAAATGATGGGTCTGGCCCCCCTGGGGGCTGAGGGGCGGGGCCCCATAGGTGAAATATAGCAAATTCTTTAAAATCCTTCTTCTTCTGTAGGAATGAAAGAATTTGGTCCATATTAGGTCAGAAGCATCCTTTGGGGAAGGGGAACAAATTTTGTATAAACTGTGGGTCTGGCCCCCCTGGGGGCTTAGGGGGCGGGGCCCAATATGGGAAATATAGCAAATTCTTTAAAATCCTTCTTTTTCTGTAGGAATGAAAGGATTTGTTCCATTTTTAGCTCACCGGGTCCAAAGGACCAATGTGAGCTTATGCCATACCGTGGCGTCCGTCGTCCGTCCGTCTACAATTTCTTTAAACGACTTCTTCTTCTTAAACACTTATTGGAATTTAACTAAATTTGAATGGAAGCATCCCTAGGTGGTGGGGATTCAAAATTGTACAAATGATGGGGCTGAACCCCCAGGGGGCTGAGGGGCGGGCAATAAGAGGGCAATTTGGCTATATTGCTTTAAGCGACATCTTCTCTGGAACTAAGAGATGGATATCAACCATATTTAACTGGAAGCATCCCTAGGTGGTGTGGATTCAAAATTGTACAAATGGTTGGGCCGACCCCCCAGGGGGCTGAGGGGCGGGGCCAAAAGGGGGCATTTTGACTATATTGCTACAAACCACTCCTTCTGTAGAACTATGCACTGGATATCAATCATATCAGGGTTGCATCTAGGGCGCGGCATTGCGTCAATGACGCAAATATGATAACATGCCCGCATAAATAGAACTCATGTGCGGGTAAAATCCCGCAGAAATACGCCTGTGTACGCATTATGTCAAATTGAGGGCGAGAAAACTCGTCCTGGACATTTTGCTTCGAGACACGGGAAACGAGATTACTCGTTTTGGAAAACCCCTTTGTTCAACGTCATCGTATTAATAGCTATCAACCGTGAACCAATCAAATCACTTGTCAGGGGGATTCAATATACACGTCATATCATTTCTGTGCGTTGATTAGTCGGTTACAAGGTTAGCAAAGGTCACATTAAAGGCTATTCATAAAACGAAAGTACTTCGTCAGAAAATGGCGGACCAACAATTTTTTTTTTAACAAATGCTTCGGGGATTTAGGTAGTGAAGCCATTTTCGACGGTATTGAAGTGGGATATATAGTAGCATTGGAGTTAAATGATTATCCTTCATTCGATATGATTTATTTGTACAATGACGATGATATTGTGCGGGATCTAGCCGCGAGATAGAGACGGTACAGAATTGACAACAACCCGATTCCGACATTATCGGCAACGCAGGTTTGAAAGTGAACATCGATAATCATAATGATGCATGCGCATTGCCTTTGGAATATTTCTAACTCTTCATGTATGACAAATTGTTTTCAAATAAAGTTATTGAAACAGACAGTATTTTTTTACCAATGTAAGGCTAATCGCGGCATAAATCAGAATCAATTTGCCCGTATCAATCTTTGTTTATATTTGACATATCTTGTCGGGACCACGTCAATTCGGGACCGACATGTCAGCCTCGGAACTCGAATAATTATTTTGCCTGACAATTTTCATTGGAATTATTGAGAAATCTTTTCTTTATAATTATTGACAACAGATTCTTTAATAGAGACCCAAGTTTTTGTGACCAAAATGACAGCACAGAATCATAATCGGACTCAAAAACGCGTAGCATTGACTTACTGTTACCTGTAATTAACACACCTGCATGGTTATATGTATATAAAATGACTGATAGAACTAATATCAAATAAACATCAATATGATATGAAAGTGTGTGAATGTCTTTATTTAAAAAATATGAACAAACGATGAGCTATTATCAATGGACAAGACACTGAACGTTTTACTTTGAGTTCACCTGTCTTACCTGGGCATTTATAAGCTGTAAATGAGCAGGTAATGTCATAGTTATTTAGTATGATATCAGAATAAGAGTTATTTGTCTTCAAATGTCAACATGTACTGCATTTTAATGAAAATTAAAGGGAATAACAAAGAAATTATATTAATTATCAAATACTTTACCTGTCCCTCACCTGTACAGGTAATTATAGGAACTTTTCAAAAAATGTCTAAGGTTAATTAGATAGGTCTTTATACAAGGTTCCTAAAACATATAGGTTTTGAATACGTATGAGCTACAGAAATGCCAATAAAGTAGGTTTTAAAATTGAAATACTTTTAATTAAATATCTTCAAATTAATTCAGTGGGAGCATTGTTTACTATGAAAAGTAATGCAGCATACAAAGAGATAAAGAAATAAAATAGACAAGACAATGTTTCACTCACCGTAATAATGCAGTATTTTGTATTGATCAATCAGTAAATTCGTTGTTGTAGACATCATTGTAATGGTAGACTGTCGCATTCCGGAACTTCTCGGGCCTTTTTACCGACGTAGAAGGAAAACAGAGAGTTCCGATGAGTCTGATAATCTGGTTTCGTTCTCCTCTATTCGGTTTGCAACTGTATCAGTTGCAAACTCCACAACCCCCCTCCCTCCCTCGTCGCTTCGCTCCTCAGGTGGCTGCCTTTGGCAGCCACAGAGTGGCCCCCCAATTGTCAGAAAGGAGGGGGGCATGTACACAAATGTCATAAATCCTGAATGCAACCCTGTCATATTTAATCAAAAGCATTCATGGGAGGCAGGGATTCAAAATTGTACAAATGGTGGGGCTGACCCCTGTGGGGGCTGAGGGGCGGGGCCAAAAAGGGTTATTTAGCTATATTGCTTTAAGCGACTTCTTCTCTGGAACTAAGAGATAGATATCAACCATATTTGACTGGAAGCATCTCTAGGTGGTGGGGATTCAAAATTGTACAAATGGTGGGGCTGACCCCCCAGGGGGCTGAGGGCTGGGCCAAAAGGGGGCGATTTGGCTTTATTGCTATAAACGACTTCTTCCGTAAAACTGTACCATGGATATTGATCATATTTGGTCGGAAGAATTCATGGGAGGCAGGGATTCAAAATTGTACAAATGGTGGGTCTGACCCCCCGGGCTAAAGGCCGGGGCCAAAAATATATTTTTTACTTGGAAATGGTTGAGATCCCCACCATATTACCATTTATACAATTGCTGAGTATTACGAGAGGAATGCACATTTGCTTCCAGGATGGCCCTAGGGTCTGGCCCCACCCTTGCAGACATAACCCCTGGGTCATAACTTTGAAACGGTTGAGATCCCCAACCCAAAACTATATATACATGCTGGGCAAAAAGAGACAAATGCAGTCAAGATATTAAAATTGATCCTGGGGTCTGGCCCCAACCCTAGGGACCTAGTTTCCGAGTCACAGTTTGGAAACAGTTGAGATCCCCACCCCATAGCCATACATAAAATTGCTGGGCATAAAAAATCAAATACAGATATGCTACAAGGATTGGCCTTGGGGTCTGGCATATTCCCTTGGATCTCATTTGGAGAATATTTTGCCATGATTGCTTAGATATCCAGGTGAGCGATGCAGGCCCTCTGGGGCCTCTTGTAAAAATCTTCTTCTCAAGTTCCACAAGGTCTAGAATCTTTATATTTTATATTTAAAATGCTTAGATGATTGGGTATCAGGTTTGGAAAAAATGGTTGACCTTGATCGACAAAGGTCAAATGTTTAAAAAAAAAAAAAAAAAAATCAAGTATATTTCGAAAATTGTTCATAAGAGTCACTTTATATTCAGGTATGATGTTGACAGCACTAATGCACATATTTTTGGCAGAAAACAATTTGAGTTGACCAGGTCAAGTTTTGAATTATTTAGGGGTCAAATTTCATATGTGCTATTTCAGGGTAAAAACTTCAAAAATCTTCTTCTCAATAACCAAGTGACCCAAGGTCACGATATTTGTTGAATATCATGCTCAAGCAATGGACTATCAAGTTTAAAAAATGGATGACCTTGGCCCATGTTCAAGGTCAGAGGGGTCAATTATGTTAAAATCTTCAAAAGACTCCTTCTCAATAACGGAAATGCCCAGGGTATTGATATTTGGTCTGTAGTATGCTAGAATGATGGGCTACAAGGTTTATTGACATAAATAACCAATAAAGATCAACTTCTGGTATTTGATAGAGGTCAAATTCGAACATGTAATTTTACCAGATAGCAGGACTTTTACTACTGGTGTAAGGGAAGTAACTCGTAAATAGCTATAAGGCCAAATCAGTCCATACAGTGAAAAGCCTGTCAAATTGTTAGCCAACAATTTCTAGTTTTATTTCTATATCTGCCCCTGGAAACATGATGTGCTTGTAATGCATTTTATTTCCTTATGAAAACCAATATAAATAATATATTAACAAGTACAATTATGATAATTGATTTGTAGTATGTTTACAAGCTGTTTCAATATCATGTCTTGGATATGGACATAGAGAAAAACTTATACCTGTGTCTTGATACCCCGTGGGGGCAGAGTGGTGGGGTGGGCCCAATTGGGGGAAATAGAGGTAAACCTTTAAAATCCTTCTACTATAGGGATAAATGGATTTTATCCTTATTTAGTCTGGAGCATCCTTGGGCCATGGGGATTCAATTTTTATACGCCCGTCGAAGATGGGGACGTATTATGTTATCACGTGAGCGGGCGGGCGCGGACGGGCGGGCGGGCAGGCAGACATGCGAAAGATGTCCGCTCGATATCTCAAGTAATTATTAACAGATTAACTTCAAACTTCACAACAGGGTTAATTACCATGAAAGCTCGGACAAGTTCGATAACCACCATTATCCGACCATAATTTGTGGAGTTATGCCCATTTATGGACTTGCCGAAACAGTGTCCGCTCGATATCTCGAGTAATTATTAACGGATTAACTTATAACTTCACAACAAGGTTAATTACCATGAAAGCTCGGACAAGTTTAATAACCGCCATTATCCGACCAAAATTTGTGGAGTTATGCCCCTTTATGGACTTGCCGAAACAGTGTCTGCTCGATATCTCGAGTAATTATTAACGGATTAACTTCAAACTTCACAACAAGGTTAATTACCATGAAACCACGGACAAGTTCGATAACCGCCATTATCCGACCGTAATTACTGGAGTTATTACCCTTGGTTTCATTAATGCGATGCATGCGTTCCATGATGTTGTATTGCACTCATTGATCTACCAGTTATGTTGAAGGATTTCTCTTTTAATATCAATTACTCACAAATACTTCATATATTTCAATCATACAAACAACTGCTCATTCAATGTGTGATGGGCGTATTATATACCGCTTGCGGTAACCTTGTGTATAAAGGTGGGTGTGGCCTCTCTTGGGGCAGATGGGTGGGGAGAAATAGAGGTAAAGCCCTTGAAATCCTTTTTCTACCACAGGGATTGAGGGATTTCATCCCAATTAGGTCTGGAGCATCCTTGGGCCAAGGGGACTCAATTTTGTATAAACATTGGGTGTGACTTCCCTTGTAACAGATGGGAAGGAACCAATAGGGGAAACAAATAAGTGTCCCTAGGCATGACTAATCATGGATGTCTGTTAATAGATGTTTCATACTCCTTTTACATCAAAGTTATTTTACTTTTACAGGATAATCTTGACTTGTTTGACCTTGATGAGCAGGAAACTGCAGGAGAAGAATGCACTAAGAATTTGGAGGAAGATATGGAAACGGATGGCTAACGAAGAAGAGTGGCATTAAAATCCATTACCGAAAGCATTTGGACCAGGCATATAACTGGAATATATGGCAGCAAAGGAGTGGCATCTTTTAATTGCAAATATACTACACTGTATAGTGAAAACTTTGCTTTTTGTCAACTATTAAATAACATTACCTATGAAGTGTTCTAGGTATCATGTCTGCTTGGAACTTCACCCTGTTTATGTCTTATCAATGTTTGACACTTTAATACTTGGTGTTAAAGAATATGGTGTAACTTTTAAGTCCAAGATAAAGAAAATGGTGTAATTTTTAAGTCCAATATAGAGAAAATGGAGTAACTTTTTAAGTCCAAGATTGGGAACTTTAGGTCACCTGAGACAAAGTCTCAAGTGACCTATTGCGATCGCCTTTTGTCCGTCGTGCCTCCGTAAACAATTTACATTTTCGACTGATTTTTGGCTGATTTGGTCCCCGGCCCCCAGGGGCCTGAGGAACGGGGCAAAATTGACTAAAATTTCAAAAATCTTCTTCTCAAGACTGAGATATGGTAGAATCAAATAATCTTCATAGATGGAAGGGTCTTGAGATGCTTTACCAAAAGTGTGAATTTCTTAACCCTGGGGTCTCGCGTTTCCCCCTGGGGAGGGGGTAGTAGAATCAAATCCTCTTCATAGATGGAAGGGTCTTAAGGTGCTTTACCAAAAGTGTGAATTTCTTAACCCTGGGGTCTCACGTTTCCCCCTGGGGAGGGGGTAAACTTTACTATAGTTTATATAGGGAAATCACATTTTCGACCAACATTTGTTTAATTTCCATTGGAAGTAATTCAATTTGGGGTTAGCATTATCAGTATTGGATGCACATATCCTTCCATGGCCAAAGGTCAACAATAATAGTGGCTGATTTGGTCCCCTGCCCCCAGAGGCCTGAGGGGCGGGGCCAAAAAGGGTCAAATTGACTACAAGGGTTGAATTGACTGAAATTTCAAAAATCTTCTCAAGACCCAGATATGGTAGAATCAAAAACTCTTAATAGATGGAAGAGTCTTGAGGTGCTTAACCAAAATTGTGAATTTTATGACCATGGAGTCGCACGTTTCCTTCTGGGGAGGGGGTAAACTTTACTATAGTTTATATAGGGAAATCACATTTTGGACCAACATTTGTTTAATTTCCATTGGAAGTAATTCAATTTGGGATAGCATTATCAGTATTGGATAGAAGTTTGATGGTATGCACATATGAGCCCTGACTGACCCCCAGAGGCTGATGGGTGGGGCCAAAGAGGGTTGAAATGACTGAAATTTCAAAATCTTCTTCTCAAGACCCAGATATGGTAGAATCAACTACTCATCATAGATGGAAGGGTTTTAAGGTGTTCTACCAAAACATGATAATAACTTGATTGGAAATATAACCCTGAGTTGACAGTTTGATACTTTGAACATTTTGAGCCAGCCGTAATCCCAAGGGCGTCCAAAGGAGTCAGTGTGCTAAAATTTCTTCATTTTCCTTGTTTAGAATCAGAGGTGCTAAGTTCAAATACTTTTCAGTTTTAAATCTGTATGCTAGATATTGAATAAGGTTTTGTTTTATTGATTTTTGTCACTTTGAATAATACTTATGTTCATGTTTTAAAAACAAAAATCAACTTTGTATAAATATATCAGAACTCGGGTGACCGTTAAGGCCCATGGGCCTCTTGTTTAAATGAACTGCTATAGACTGTGTCCTGATTTCACATTAATGCCAATGGCTTGTGGCAGTGACATGCGCCATTGTCTATTAAAAGAGAGTTTGGGCTGAATAAGTCAGACATACCGGTCAAGAACAAGGGTTACTAAGCAGTGCTGTAATATTATATGCTTGTACACAAACTGAAACTATGGATCAGTACATTGATAAGGTCTCTGCACACACTGTTGGACTGGGTTGAATGCATATTATTTGTTTGGAAATATTCTCAGGTGGTGGGGGTTCAAAATTGTTCTAATATGCCCCCGCCCCCAATAATAATAATAATAATAATAATAATAATATACAGCATTTATATAGCACCCTATATAATTTGTAAAATTACTCTAAGGCACTTAACAACATATGGATATTAGTAATGGTTATAATTGTGAAAACAAACAACAAAGGCTTGCAATCACTTTCATACATTTAACAAGCAATGTGCACATACTTGAACAAATAAAAGGGTGGTATTTACATGACGTCTTTGCAAAGATTCTAAATTGCAGAAGTGAAGAAGTGAGTTTTTATGTCCCTCTTGAACTTGGCCAGGGTATTTGACTTCCTAATAGCAGATGGTAANGACCGCAGTGATCTTGACGGCTGATACAGGGTAACAAGTTCCTGTAGGTACTGAGGAGCTGTTCCATTCAGTGCCTTGTATGTGTATACCAGAATTTTGTACTGCGACCTGTATCGTACAAGTAACCAGTGCAACGAATAAAGGGCAGGTGTGATGTGCTCTCTCTTTCGAGTACGAGTAACTAGCTGTGCTGCAGTGTTCTGGACCATCTGCAGATGACTAGTAAGTTTGTCAGATATACCACAGAGCAGGGCGTTACCATAATCCAACCGAGAGGTTACAAGTAAATGCACCAAAATTTTGCATGCATCTGCAGTTAGAAACTGCTGAATACAGCCGATGTTCCTGATCTGGTAGTAACAGGATTTGGCAATAGCGTTCACTTGTTTCTCCATGTTTAGAGAACTGTCAAAGTATACCCCTAGGTTTTTAACAGCTGGAACAGTCTCAATAGTTCTGGCTCCAACCTTGAGCTGGAGAGCCATTGTTTGCTGACACTTTGGGGAAAAGACGATTAGTTTCGTCTTTTCCTGATTAAAATTTAAGCATGTTGGCGTTCATCCAGATACTGATATCTGTCAGATAAGCTTCCAGACTTTCTGAGACTGTATTTCAACTGTCCTGTGGTTTTATGACCATGTAAATTTGTGTGTCATCAGCATAGCAATGATATGCCCCCAGGAAACCTGCACCCTCCATTTACCGACCTTCAATTCCTTTTACCAAAGGAAGTTCGACAGAGTTGTTTAAATCCATCCTTTCCTACAGAAGAACGATTTTAAAAAACACACCTAAATTTACCCATTGGGCCGCACCTTCTGCCCCACCCCCCTCCCCTCCCTCTCTCACACACATCCTCCAATCATATAAAATTAAATCCCCTTTGTTCAAGGATCTTCTATGCAAAATTTAGTTAAACTCCCTCCAACCTTATCAAAGGGGAAGGATTGTGTACCTTTACCACAATTTTCCCTATTGGGCCCACCCCCCTGCCCCCAGGATGGCCACACCCACCGTTGGGGGGGGGGGGGAGTATACTGGAACATGTCCGGAAAACTCCTCCTAAATTCACAGGTGGATTTCCTTGAAACTTTGCATGAATGATCAGTATCTTATGTAGTTGTGCACCAGCATTTTAATTTGGGATTTCGACCGTTTTTGGTGGAGCTATGTCTCTTTGTGAGAAATACTTGTCCGCACAACACCTCCTAAACTCACAGGTGGATTTCATTGAAACTTTGCATGAATGATCGGTATCTTATGCAGTTGTGCACCCTCATTTTAATTTGGGATTTCAACCCTTTTTGTGCGAAATACTTGTTACTGCATGGTAGGAGACTATGGATTGCTTTGCAATGCTTTGCCTTAGTAGGCCTTTAACTTACTGTTTCGGTTTATTTAGCAGCGGGGGTATACGTTAGCCTTTGGCTTACAGTTCTAGTTGAGTCTCCTTTGCCCAAGGAAGCTCCAAGTTCAAATTCACAGAGCCATTCCGGACTTGTAGTGTTTTAAAGGAAAAGATTGAAAGACAGACGGAAAACAGATGCCGCACAACATCATTAGCTCACTGGTCCTTTGGACCTAGTGAGCTAAAAACAACATTTGTACTGTATTACACAGCTAAGTTGAGGACTATACCTTGATTGTGATGAAAGGAGAAAACATACTGTACCTGACCAACTATATTTTGACCTTTAAAAATGATTTGCAATTGAATCCCTTTGTACATGTACATACATACATACACAATTGAAACCATAAAAATAGAAATTGTCCCTTTTTGCCAATAATCAATTCATCTTACACCATTAAAACCAAAGATGTTTCCATAGTTTATTGATTATTGACAGATTTAAAGTGTAAATATTGACCATGGGTCTGTTCGTTTATGCGGAACAACCGGTTTGACCGTTTATTAGGTCACCTGAGCTTTGCTTTCCGTCCGTCGTTGTCCGTCGTGCGTAAACTTTTACATTATCAACTTCTTCTCAAGAACCAGTGGATGGAATTTTTTCAAACTTGGTCACAATCATCCTTGGTAGATGACGCTACCAAATTGTAAAATTGGGATTCCTGCCCAAAAGGGAAAACTCACCAATATTTCAAAAATCTTCTTCTCCAGTCTCAGAGGTATTACAGTCATTTTCTCTGCATGGATGGAAAGATCATCAGGGGCTTTATTTAAATTGTAAATTTCAGGACCCCCGAGCTATCCGTTCTCCCGTGGGGAGGGGGTAAAGTTTACTATAGTTTATATAGGGAAACAACACTTTAGGGTATATTTTGACAATTTTCTGTTGGAAATTATTTTTACTTGGTCAGAATCATCCTTGGAGGAGGAAGATGGTTTTAAATTTTACAATTGGGATTTCTACCCCAACCCTAGGGGCCAGGGGGGGCCCAAAAGAGAATATTCACCAATATTTCAAAAATCTTCTCCTCCAGACTCAGAGGTATTACAGTCATTTTCTCTGCATGGATGGAAAGATCATCAGGGGCTTTTTGAAATTGTAAATTTCAGGATCCCCGAGCTATCCGTTCTCCCTTGGGGAGGGGGTAAAGTTTACTATAGTTTATATAGGGAAACAACACTTTTGGGGATATTTTGACAATTTTCTGTTGGAAATTATTTTTACTTGGTCAGAATCATCCTTGGAGGAGGAAGATGGTTTTAAATTTTACAATTGGGATTCCTACCCCAACCCTAGGGGCCAGGGGGGGCCCAAAAGGGAAAATTCACCAAATTTCAAAAATCTTCTCCTCCAGACTCAGAGGTATTACAGTCATTTTCTCTGCATGGATGGAAAGATCATCAGGGGCTTTATTAAAATTGTAAATTTCAGGACCCCTGAGCTATCCGTTCTCCCTTGGGGAGGGGGTAAAGTTTACTATAGTTTATATAGGGAAACAACACTTTTGGGTATATTTTGACAATTTTCTGTTGGAAATTATTTTTACTTGGTCAGAATCATCTTTGGTGGATGACGGTATCAAATTGTAATCTTGGATTTCCTGCCCCATCCCCAGGGGTTAGAGCAGGGCCCCAAAGGGAACATTTACAAATATTTTAAAATTCTTAGCCTTTGATGACATGACAAGTATTGTATTTCACTTAGTTTACATGCTGATTTCCACATCACATCTAAACAATAAAATAAAGCTACCAGTACCTATGATATAACTCAGGTGACCGCTAAGGCCCCTTGGGCCTCTCGTAAATGTAACAATTTCGGGTATAAATCCTGGTGGACCTGCAAATGTCTATGTAGGCCGTGCACGGCTTTGTCAAGCCTCGCCTGAAAGCAGCATCAGATTACTAGGTCCGGCCTTAATTAATAAACGAACAACTGTGGTCCGACTGGTTTGACCGTTTAAACAAAAACGGCACAAGTCTCATTAGAATCCAGTCATATTTGACTAAGTTATTGTTTGTTTACTGTTGACCAATCAGATAGTCATATGGTAATGAATTATATGCTGGTTTTGCTCACCTTTAAGCTTACCCTTTGTTATTATATTATATAATTACTGATTAAGTTTCATCAAAACATGGTCATATTTTGTCCTTTCAAAAATATTGGCGTGTGACTATAAAAACCTCTATTCCTAAGTAAACTACACCGATTGTTACCATATTTTGCCTGAATCATAACTATTAATTACTTGGCTTGAAGAAACATCAGCTCTAGCTGCTACAGTGTATGATGATTGCTGGGGATCAGGCTTGGCCTTGGGGTACTCTTTTCTGGATGTTAACATGGAAACTTTTGAAATTCCCACTGTATAATCACCATGTATACAATAACTGGGTATAAAGAGACAAAGCTATTGAAGCCCACTAGGATTGGCTGGGTCTTGCCTCACTGGTACTTACTTCCTGAGTCATAATATGGAAACAGTTGAGATATCCACCTTATAAAACCATACATTCATGTACAATCACTTGAGCATGAATAGACAAAGACACTCATGCTACCATGATTCACTCAGGATTTGTTCTTGCCCCTTGGTACCAATACTCCTAATATGGAAATATTTGCAATCTCCATCCCCTAAAACTATTCATATAATTACTGGCATGAAAATTTGAATCCACTCTTGCTACTAGAAGACTTGAGACCTAAATGACATAGAAATACCTTTTCTCCAACTAATGACCATAGATATAAAATTGTTGAGTGTGAAGAAATGAATACACTCAGTCCTTGGTGTCTGGCCTGCCCCAAATGATTTAGTTCGTTGTACAGCTTCTATATCTTGTACACTTCCGACCAAATTTTTTTAAATTGAAAAATAGATTCCTAGCAAGCTATAAGGCTCCTGCCTCTCATGTTTTTACAAATGGCAAAAAATAAACAACAATCAGAATTCTTTCTTTATACTAATAAAAGCTTTCATATGCATTTATTAGAATAAATACAGTATTTCACCATTATTTTGTCATGGGTGTAGTTTGTTTTAAAGGCTGATGATATGTGTTATTCTGTCGTGTTGAAATGATTATGATTGTACAGTTTTTGCCTATATTAAGTATTTTAACTAGTAGCAAGGTTGCTGATTGGTGAAAGACTTTTTTATGAATATAATAATGTACTTTGAATATTGATCTGTACAGCCATTCAATAATTGATATGTCAGTCACAACTATTCTTGATGAGAAATAAATTGCAATATAAACAACTGTCTCCTGTTTGATATATGTTTGACCACAAGTCATGTCGCCTATTGAAACAAGAGGCCCAATATCCCGATCACTCACCTGGTATTTATCTCACACTTGTAATCTTAAAAATGGACTAAAATACAGCTACAGGCAGAATATCAGTGTTTGATTCATAAGAACCTATTAAAAGATTTAAACATATGACGCCTGTGACCTTGAATGTCAAACAAGGATATTAGGTTGAAAGTGGGTCAAGGTCATTCATTTGACGAACCTGGTAGCCCTTCATTCCAGCATGCTACAGGCCCAATATCAATACCCTGGGCCTTTCGGTTATTGAGAAGTCGTTTGAAGATCTGAAGACATTTGACCCTGTGACCGTGAAAGTGAGTCAAGGTCATTCATTTGAACAAACTTTGTAGCCCTTCATCAAAGCATGCTACAGGCCTAATATCAGTACCCTGGGCTTTTTGGTTATTGAGAATAAGTTGTTTGAAGATCTGAAGACATTTGACCCTGTGACCGTGAAAGTGAGTCAAGGTCATTCATTTGAACAAACTTTGTAGCCCTTCATCAAAGCATGCTACAGGCCTAATATCAGTACCCTGGGCTTTTTGGTTATTGAGAAGAAGTCGTTTGAAGATTTTAACACATTTGACCCCTGTGATCTTGAAAGTGGGTCAAGGTCATTCATTTGAACAAACTTGGTAGCCCTTCATCACAGCATGCTACAAGCCCAATGTCAGTACTCTGGGCCTTTTGGTTATTGAGAAGAAGTTGTTTGACGATTTGAAGACATTTGACCCTGTGACCGGAAAGTGGGTCAAGGTCATTCATTTGAACAAACTTGGTAGCCCTTCATCTCAGTATGCTTCTGGCCAAATATCATCACCCTAAGCCTTTTGGTTATTGAGAAGAAGTTGTTTAAAGTAAAATATTGACGACGGACGCTGCACCACGGCATAAGCTTACTTGGCCCTTCGGGACAGGTGAGCTAATAACTGAACTTACTTCACTTAGTTTAATAACACTTCTATTCAAGGTCACAGAGGTCAATCTTTTTAATCTCTTACATAAGTTCTTTAAAACAGATATATCAAGAATCATAGTATTTGGCCAGTGAATCATCTATTTGTACAATTTTGAATCCCAAGCATTATGCCGTACAACAAACCGTTTTTGGGTTATGATTGTTTGAAAAAAGGGGAAAAATATTATATTTATAGATGATCATGAGATCTATTATGTCCTCTTTTATCACATACTGAAATATGAACATTATGTCTGTTTTTCGTACCCAAGATAAAGTGTTTACAAGGTCTGTAGAAATAAGAATAACAATAAGTAGAAATTGTTGGCTAACAATTTGGCGGGCTTTTCACCCCTGTATTGACTGATTTGGCCTTCTAATAATAACCTGTGCAAGTCTACAGTAGCTGACTGAGTAGTGGGGGATTCCCAGAGTGCAAAATGACGTCGGAGAAAGAATGGATAAATATAGGCAGCCATCTATATATAGTCGTCATATAGTCCGTCCACTATGTACGTCGGGATGATGAATTGAACCTAGCTTTTTGTCTACATCGGTTGGGTTTGCCACGACAAAGAAAGGCTGATGTTTACCCACCGCAGTGAGATGTAAACTGTCCATACTTTTAAGAATGAGAGTGCGTAATAATCGATGTAGAATTACCAGCGAGTATTAGATGTCTTGATATAAATCTAAGTACTGAGAGCACTTGACAATCGCACAAAAATGAAAACGGTTTTTGACTTTCACCTTTGAAATAATATTTAGAGTAGGTCAATGTCATTCATTTGCACACACTTTAAAGCCCTTCATTCAAACATGCTTCTTTAGCAAACATCGTTACCCTGGAATTATTGGTTATTCAGAAAAAGTGGTTTCAAACATTTAACCTGTGTGACCTTGATAGTTGACCAAGGTCAACCATTTTTTCAAATCTGATACCCGAACAACTCAGCACCTTAAATATGAAATATCAAGACTTTAGACCTCGTGGGAATTGAGAAGATTTTTAAAGTTTGCTACCCAATAGTGCATTTGGATTTTGACAACTGCCGAAAACCGGAAGTAGACATTTTACTCAAAAATGTTTCCTTAGAAAGGCTATTTATTTGTAATTCTGCACATCATATCCAAAGAAAAAAATCAAATACATTTACCCGTTTTGATGAAGTTGAAAATGTTACCAAATGTTAGTGGACATCTGGGGAAACCTTTTGCATAACAACTGAACGAAATATTTTTCATTGGTATTGCAGTAAAACGAGTTTTAAAATATTGCGAAATTTTTAAAAGATCAAAGGAAATATTCAAAATGGTGTACAACGTTAACGATAAATGCTACAGAAACAAACACTAAAGACATCAAATTCATCGGAATGACATTCTTCATTGCAGTCATTGTGTACCGAATACAAGAGGCCCAATGGGCCTGCATCACTCACCTGGTATTAATCTCTCACTCGTAACCTTTAAGTGGACTTAAATCTATAACTGTAAACACGGCACATTTTAGATTCCGGATTGAATAATGTATTTTGATTATTCATTTTTATTAGCTCACCTGGCCCGAAGGGTGTGGTGTCCGTCGTCCGGCCGTCCGGCGTCAATATTCTAATTTAAACAACTTCTTCTCAATAACCAAAAGGTCTAGGATGATGATATTTGGCCAGAGGCAAACTTGGATAAAGGGCTACAATGGTTTGTTCAAATGAAGGACCTTGACCAACTTTCAAGGTCGCAGGGGTCAAATGTCTTAAAATCTTCGAACAACTTCTTCTCAATAACCAAAAGGCCCAGGGTACTGATATTTGGCCTGTACCATGCTTGGATGAAGGGCTACCAAATTTGTTCAAATGAATGACCTTGACCTTCTTTCAAGGTCACAGGGGTCAAATGTCTTAAAATCTTTAAACAACTTCTTCTTAATACCAAAATTCCCCAGGTACTGATATTGGGCCTGTAGCATGCTGGGATAAAGGGATACCAAGTTTGTTCAAATGAATGACCTTGACCCACTTTCAAGGTGACAGGGGTCAAATGTCTTAAAATCTTCAAACAACTTCTCAATAACCAAAAGGCCCAGGGTACTGATATTGGGTCTGTAGCATGATGGGATAAAAGGCTACAAAGTTTGTTCAAATGAATTACCTTGACCCACTTTCAAGGCCACGGGGTCAAATTTGTTAAAATCTTCAAACAGCTTCTTCTCAATAACCAAAAGGCCCAGGGTACTGATAAAAGGCTACAAAGTTTTTTCAAATGAATGACATTGACTTATATTCAAGGTCACAGGGACCAAATATGTTAAAATCTTCAAACAACTTCTTCTCAATAACAAATAGGCGCAGGGTACTGATATTGGGCCTGTAACATGCCATTCTCGATATCCAGGAGTTATGCGTATTACGTTCGCTCTCTACACCCCTGGAATATGTCATGGCAAAATTGAAGGCTCCCGGGTCTGCCACCTGGCGGACGGTGTGAGTTGTGTCCCTTAGAATTACGTATTCACAAACCAATCAAAATGCGTGTAACAAAATAGCTTCAGTAAAAAAAGTTAACATGGCAGTTCTTCTCATCCAGTTACCACTGATAGATTCAAGATAACTGAACTCGGACACCATCAGGAAACGGCGATCCAGGCACTGAGTGACGGAAAAGATGGGTTCTTCAGAACCAAAACGGGAAGCAGAAAGTCACTTGCGTACGAATGTTTTTCTTTGATACGTCAAGGCAGCAGTGTGCTGGTCATCACACCATTGGTAAGCATTATGTCAGAACAGTGCGATCGCTTGATGCAACATGGCTTCTCAGCTACATACATTGGCAGAGACCTGATCGACAACGACGGTATCATTAACGGGAAATACGATTTTGTTTTCGGAAGTCCAGAATGCTTTTTAGGCAATACAAAATGGCGGACTATGTTAAAGTCGGACCCCTACCAACAAAAACTCAAATTAATCGTTGTTGATGTAGCTCAAACAGGTTTTGTATTATTTGTTGACATTATGACAAGCATAAGGGACATACTGAATAAAACACACGTGAAATAATAAATTGATCGATCCTAGTCGTGCGTAAATGTATTTCTCTTTAACTTTGCACTGATCCATTTTTACCTGTCATCACTGTACAGTTGCCAGCTATATAAGCATCTATAGCCTACTGTATCTCATAGTGACATGGTCTTGTATATGGACTATATATTTACATATACATTTTACATTAAAAGTACTCAATGATATAACATATCAAAATGAGTATACTGATATATGTTATAACAGATAAGATTGCAATTCACATTGGTCAAAAATATCAGGATTAATTAAGTTTCAATTATATGTTGTAGGGGTGAAGGTTCAAAAAAGGAAGATCCATTCCGCATTGCCTTTTCACAAATTGGAGAGCTACGCTCACTATGCAGGAAGGCCCAGTTACTTGCCCTAACACCGACATCCGGACCAACACAGAGGAGGCAAATAATGAAAACCCTGTGTTTTAAACCAAGTCAGTTTGTTTTCCAAACAAGAGGCCCAAGAGGGCCTGTATCGCTCACCTGAATATTTAAGCAGTCATAGCAAAATATTCTCATAAAATATTATATTGCACTAAAAATATTTCCCTCACAAACTTTGTTGGCTCCATCTGTTGAAACTACCAGCAAAATATTATTACAAGATTCTATGCTTTTTGATTCTTCAGAAGTTGCTTGACATATTTTTCCCTGTGACCTTGTAAGTAGGTCAATGCCATTTTCCTTCTCAAATTGGTAAGCTCTATTCCAAAAGCTACCAGCCAAATGTTATGAATCCATTCCTTTTAGTTCTTAAGCACAAATCCATTAAAAATGTTGTTGACCTCTGTGACCTTGAAAGTAGGTCAAAGTCACTTTCATTCTCAAACTTGGTTAAGCTCCATCCCAGGAAGCCTCAAGCCAAATATAAAGATTCTATTCCCTTCAGTTCTTCAGAAGAAGTCATTTGAAGCTTTTTACACATTTGACTACTGTGACCTTCAAAGAAGGTCAAACTAATTTTCATTCGCAAACTTTGTTGGGCTCTATCCCAGGAAGCCACCAGCCAAATATAAAGATTCTATACCTTTCAGTTCTTCAGAAGAAGTTGTTTGAAGTGTTTGACACATTTGACCCCTGTGACCTTGAAAGTAGGTCAAAGTCACTTTCATTCTCAAACTTTGTTAAGCTCCATCCCAGGAAGCCTCAAGCCAAATATAAAGATTCTATACCCTTCAGTTCTTCAGAAGAAGTCATTTGAAGCTTTTTACACATTTGACTACTGTGACCTTCAAAGAAGGTCAAACTAATTTTCATTCGCAAACTTTGTTGGGCTCTATCCCAGGAAGCCACCAGCCAAATATAAAGATTCTATACCTTTCAGTTCTTCAGAAGAAGATGATTGAAGTGTTTGACACATTTGACCCCTGTGACCTTGAAAGTAGGTCAAAGTCATATTCATTCTCAAACTTTGTTAAGCTCCATCCCAGGAAGCCTCAAGCCAAATATAAAGATTCTATTCCCTTCAGTTCTTCAGAAGAAGTCATTTGAAGCTTTTTACACATTTGACTCCTGTGACCTTGAAAGTAGTCAAGGTAATTTTCATTCGCAAACTTTGTTGGGCTCTATCCCAGGAAGCCACCAGCCAAATATAAAGATTCTATACCTTTCAGTTCTTCAGAAGAAGATGATTGAAGTGTTTGACACATTTGACCCCTGTGACCTTGAAAGTAGGTGAAAGTCATTTCATTATCAAACTTTGTTAAGCTCCATCCCAGGAAGCCATCAGCCAAATATGAAGATTCTATACCTTTTAGTTCTTCAGAAGAAGTTGTTTGAAATTTTTGACATATTTGACCCCTGTGACCTTTAAAGGAGGTCAAGGTCATTTTTGTTCTCAAACTTTGTAGGGCTCCTACCAACAAAGCTTTCAGCCAAATATCATGACTCTAGGCCTATCCGTTCTTCAGAAGAAGTTGTTTAAAGGAAAAGTTGACGGACGAGGACGGACGGACGGACGACGGACGCCGCACCACGACATAAGCTCACTTGCCCTGGAGGATACATTCAAATTTTGATAAATGATTTGTCAACTATGAAGGAAAAACTACCAAGGCATGTGATTTTTTGTGAATCAATTATGAATGTTTCAAAAGTACATTCAATTTTTGTCATGTATCTAATCCTGTGTTCATGACTAACAAACATGTCCTTCAGCGCATTTGTTTGGCAGTCCAGTTGATGGAAGTGTTCCAGCTCTGAAAAAAGTGATAAACACACTTTTAATTACAGTATATTTTGCTTACCGGTAATATCACTTCTCATTTGTCAGATGAACACATGATATTAACCGGAACATGACATAAAGAGAAAACCTGTTTAATCTGACCTTTTCAGCTGTGAAAACCCGGAAAACAAATGCAAGGCCAATACGCATCACATAAAGGTCGAGACATATGAAGTGAAACATAATTCTTGATTGATACAAGTTCCAATATGAATTTTTCCAGGTTTCTGATATATATTTACATATTTTTTATTGATTTCGTTTCCCAAAAACAGCATAGGGTTTGTAAAGACAGTTCACTTATATAATTAGGCCAATAAATCTTAACGTTATTTATAATATATAAAATAATTCATATAACAATTACATCAAGTGGTATATGATTATATGAAATAATTAAATAAAGACTGTTTTACACTTATTGCCATCAAACTTGATGTATTTATCAAGGATTTCTCGAGCTATATTGTGGAGAAATTTTAGCCTTTCCTCTTTTCCGAGAACAGCAAAGAATGGCTGTTTCCTGGTGGATTCTGAGTCAATCTCAGCAAGCCCCATCAAATCCATGCATGAATTCAAAAAAAGGCATTCAAGACATCATCTATGAAGGAGCAGTGAGCCCTGAAGAAGTAACGTATCATTATTAGAATGAACACTGTAAATAAGTGACAAAACGTAGAAACATTAGTGAAATTAATTATGAAAATTGTATCCAACATTACGCCCACTCCCTTCCTCTTAAGAGTGATTAGAATAAGCTGTAAAAACTGATTTCATAACTAGTAAAATACATAAAGTTTATATTTACTATATTTAATCTACATGTTGATACTATGAAAGCACCTGTATTTCTCAATGACTCGGTCTGCTCCCTGGACATTAGTGCGGCCAATGACATTTCTCAAACTGGCAAGAGTTCCTTGATCTGTTGCAGAGCTTATCTCGTAGAAAATTTGATATATGAACTGAAAAAAAGAATAAAAATGAATTATAATTCCCAGTAGTATATAATTATATAACCACTGATATGGGTAATTTATACTTGGTTATATCATAAAATCACACAGAAGAAGTCAATTTTTTCCTTATATACAATGGTATATGTATGCAGAGAGTATTGACTTCATGCATATACTGTATGAATGGGTATAGACATTTTGTGTTAATGCATATATTACTGCAATTTTCAATCTACTTTTTTTTACATTTGATGACACAAAACAAGAATTTCACGGAAGTGGATGTGTCGCCTGCGCAGGAAGCTGGGAGATTATGGAGAAAAAGATACACTTTTCGTTTCAAGAAATAATGTTAAAAGTAAGCAATAATCATAGATTATGTTTTTGGATGGCATCATTTTGTTATATAATCTGTTACTCTGGGAAGAATACTCTGAGTTTTAAGGAACATGCTACGGATACTCATTGTCTCAATTCCAAGTTTAATTTGTATGATTTGTCGGATGGTTTCCCATAAATAAATGAATAAACTTGTGGATTATGATGTTAANCCTTGACCTTTGGACCTGAAAAGCAATCCCAAGCAAGCACTTTTGGTAAGGAAGCACTGCATGAAGTTTGAGTTTGATCGGCCCAAGGAAACTCAAGTTATCGTACGAAAACAGATTTTCTATTTATAGTAACAGTGACCTTGGCCTTTGACCTTTGAACCTGAAAAGCAATCCCAAGCAAGCACTTTTTGTAAGGAAGCACTACATGAAGTTTGAGTTTGATCGGCCTTAGGAAACTCAAGTTATCGCACGAAAACAGATTTTCTATTTATAGTTACAGTGAACTTGACCTTTGACCTTCGGACCTGAAAAGCAATCCCAAGCAAGCACTTTTGGTAAGGAAGCACTACTTGAAGTTTGAGTTTGATCGGCCCAAGGAAACTCAAGTTATCGCACGAAAACCTCTGTTCGGACGACGCCGACCACGCCGACACCGACATAGCAATACCTATGTGTCACCAGCTTTTCGTAGGCGACACAAAAACAAGTAAGTCAATCAAATAACTAAAAGCTACACATCTAATATCTACCAGAGAAGACTGTGACAATTTTACTACATTCAATTATTGTTTGAAGTGTGCCAACGTGATCTGGTTTTGTTTAGAATAGTTCTACATAATTTCACATTTCATGTTTTTTATATACATACAATGCATGTACATGTACAAAGGATATATAAATATATATATCTAATCCTGTGTTGATATGAAATATGGCTTACTATATATTGATACCAGAAATTGTAGGAAGGACACATAACTTTACAAGAAAATAGTCTTATTAGTAATGTGTCACAGTTGTCCCTTGTATTTAACAACTACAAATCAAACATTGGAAAATAAATACATTGATTTTGTATCAAACAAAACATATGTATTTTGACTATGAACTAAATACAGAAGGGATTTTGATCAAGAACAAGTGCATAGTTTTACAAAAAAATATATAATTTAAAACATTTAATAATATAAGGATATTAATATTGTTTCAAAATAAATCTTGGGACATTTTTGCTTTACAGGTTGGCAAATACCCCATATAATACCTGATCAAAATCCCTGTACTAGAGAAACATTTCTACTTAAGGCAAAGGAATGCATTTATAAGTTATTGTTTATATGATTTGCAGGGATGCAAAGAAAAAATTTAATATCTATCTTTTGTTAACATTTAACACACAATCTCAGATTATTTTACAACTACATTTTCACCTGGGGTTTTTTTTTGGGGGGGGGGGGGGGGGAGATAAAAAATATCTTATCAAACCTTGGATAAACTGGCAATTCAAAATGTTGGTGGACTCTTAGACAAACCTTGCCTATGGCCAAATATAAGGTATATGTGTGGTTGCTATTCCATTATTACATTTTGAGTGCAATTTACTTGTACTAAATATTTTTGTCAAAATCACATTCTAAATAAGTGGACTCTAAACATTGGACTTGATGAACCCAATTTTCTCATCTTGGCTCTTAACGTCTTTGTAGCAAGGATTTATACGGGAATATGTTACACATATATACATCATTTCATTTGGCCTTCCATGACATGCATGGATCTAAAAACAAAAACACATGCCTTTTCTGATCTAAACCAACTGGTTTGAACTCTGAACTTGTGAATACCAGTAGCAAGTTCATCATCCTGTGCAGGCCTTCAGGTCTGTGAATAACACCTGCCAATCTCTCATAATCTGTAGGGCTGTTTAACATGGGCAACTGAGCTGAGTAGGCCCTTTCATTTGTCAGCACATCCCCACCAAATACTTTCTTTTGTATCACAGATGGGTTTTCATCATATGTGCGAGACACAAAATTTTCATGAATATGTTCCAATATTGAGATCATGTCCACTGACTTGTTCTCATTTTTGTCTAGCAAGTCCAGTATAGCATAGTCTGACTTTTGTGATGTTTCTGTCATGTGTGGGTTTGGCAAACATTCTGGAAGGCAGTCACTGTACTTATTGAAACAATCCAAGTATTTGACTAGCACTTTCATGATATAAAAGATGAATCGTTCTTCCATGGCACTACATTCTACCAAACTAGGGACAAATTGACTATTGTCTACCTCATTTATTTCTGCTATTGGACCATTGTCATCCAAGAGAGGGTTTAATACCCTTTTCTCTACACTAACTAGGAGGAACCAGTGCCAGCTCTGACCCTTCTTCTCTTTAGTCATATGTGATGGTCTACGGGTGATATCTAAATTATCCCCAATGATGTCAGCTGATTTAAGCTGAATTGACCTACCTGTTGGATGTTCAAGTTCTTTCTTTTCTTCTAGCATCAGGTTTTGAGTATGTTTCTTTTGCCTCTCTAGCAGATTATTCTTAATATTGTTTGTTGATGATGTTGAAACGCTGATTCCCATTTTGTTCAGGATAGAGATGATCTGAATTAAGCAAAAAACAATTGATATGAACAAGAATTGTACATCTTTATCTTTCTCAAATTAAATTCATGTATAATGAAGGTACTTTTTATCAAAATCAACAAACATTTTAGTGTTGATTTTAAGTTCCTGTTTATTAATTTCATATTTTCTTTAATAGATAACAGACACAAAGACTTACAAATATTCACTTACATATATACATATTTCAGTTATTGTACAGATTCAATTTGTAATAAGTAACTTTTTGATTCTGAAATTAATTTAGAATGTCATTGAAAAACGTATGAAGTCTACTACCTCGTCTGTAGCTCTACCGTGGTCTAAAATTTGACTGATGATGTGTTGGAAGGCTGAAAGGTGGGTATTCCTGAATTTTAGGGCAATAGCTGATGTCACTGCTGTTCCAACAACAGAGTTCTTCACAACTGCAGTCATAAGCTGATGAAATAACGGAGCCCAAGTCTGTATTTCAGTGTTGAGGTTGCCAAATTTGAAATTTGCTAGCCTGTTACTGTCCAATTTTCGAAGAATAGAATTATTTACTGATGATGTTAAATTATTGATTTCTTTTTGCAATTCAGCGATTACACACTTTACAACTGGTTCTTTTAGCGGTGTTTTAAAAATAGCTTTTGCTGTCCTCAGTTTGGAATTATGAATAGCCAGATTCTTTACACTCTGAAACAGCTGTACATCTCTTATTAATTTCTATTGTACACAAGCATCTGTTTTTGTTCTGTACATGACCTGGAATAATAAAACAAATCCTACAAATACATATAAGTTTTAAACCTATTATTTTCATCAAATATGTTTTTCATAAATTAAAGTTCTACAGGAGTCTCCATGCAATTCTACTGCCAATATTTCATTAAGGGATCATTTGAAATGGAGTTTTGTCCTCAAAATGATGTAGTTATGTAAACTGTGAAATACCATTGCAATAAATATGAAAACAATGATCCATGCAAGCATTTCGTTAAACATGGAATGCTGTATTACGTATAAAAAAAAATGAATATTGTATATAAACTCAGACCGTTCATTTGATAAGTTAGCCGTTAATATGTCATACCTTCACTTTGTTGGGTGAAAATAATCTGACAGCTCTTTTCCTGGTTTGTTCAAAATCTGGGTTCCTCGTGTGAGTTGTCGATGATGTCGGTAGCGCCAACTCTGTATCATGGAGTTTCTTCACATTGTCACTAGGCCTAGTAGTTTTTATCGGTGACGGTGTAGAGAATGTCAGCGATCTTTTTGTTTTCCTTGGTGTCGGAGAGTGGATGATGGTTCGTTTTTTATGTCACCTGAGACAAAGTCTCGAGTGACCTATTGCGATCGCCTTTTTGACCGTCGTCGTCCGTCGTCCGTCGTGCGTCCATAAACAATTTACATCTTCTCCAAAACGCCTGAACCAATTTCAATGAATTTTTGCAGAAGCCTTCCATGGCCAAAAGGTCAACAAAAATAGTTGCCGGTTTTGTCCCCGGCCCCCAGGGGCGGGGCCAAAAAGGGTCAAATTGACTAAAATTTCAAAAGTCTTCTTCTCAAGACCCAGATACGGTAGAGTCAAATACTCTTCATAGATGGAAGGGTCTTAAGGTGCTTTACCAAAATTGTGAATTCCTTGAACGTGGGGTCTCACATTTCGCCCTGGGGAGGGGGTAAACTTTACTGTAGTTTATATAGGGAAATCACATTTTGGACCAACATTTGTTTAATTGCCATTGGAGGTAATTCAATTTAGGTTAGCATTGATAGTGTTGGGTAGCAGTTTGATGGTATGCACATATGAGCCCTGACTGACCCCCTGGGGCTGATGGGAGGGGCCAAAAAGGATCAAATTGACTGGAAATTCAAAAATCTTTTCCTCAAGACCCAGATATGGTAGAAACAAACACTCTTCATAGATGGAAGGGTGTTAAGGTGTTCTACCAACATTGTGAATTTCATGACCCTTGGGTATCACGTGTACCCCTGGGGAGGGGGTAAACTTTACTATAGTTTATATAGGGAAATCACATTTTGGACCAACATTTGTTTAATTTTCATTGGAAGTAATTCAATTTGGGTAAGCATTATCAGTATTGGATAGCAGTTTGATGGTATGCACATATCAACCCTGACTGACCCCCCGGGGCTGATGGTTGGGCCCAAAAAGTGTCAAATTGACTGGAATTTCAAAAATCATCTCCTCAAGACCCAGATATGGTAGAATCAAATACTCATAGATGGAAGGGTCTTAAGGTGCTTTACCAAAATTGTCAATTTCATGATCCTGGGGTCTCACGTTTACCACTGGGGAGGGGTAAACTTTACTAAAGTTGATATAGGGAAATCACATTTTGGACTAACATTTGTTTAATTTCCATTGGAAATAATTAAATTTGGGTTATCATTATCAGTTTGGGTAGCAGTTTGATAATAAGCACATATCAGCCCTGACTGACCCCCAGGGGCTGATGGGTGGGGCCAAAAAGGGTTGAATTGACTGAAATTTCAAAACAAAATCATCAAACACTCTTCGTAGAAGGAAGGGTCTTAAGGTTTATGACCCTAGGGTCTCTCGTTTACCCCCTGGGGAAGGAGGGGCAAAATGTATTATGGTTTATAATGGCAAATGATACTTTGAATATTACATGTTAATAACTTGATGGGAATTATAACCCTGAGTTGACAGTTTGATACTTTGAAAATTTTGAGCCAGCCCTACCCTCAAGGGCTGTAGGGTGGGGCCCAAAGGAGTCAATGTGCTAAAATTTCTTCATTTTCTTTGTTTAGAATCAGGGGTGCTAGTTTCAAATACTTTTTAGTCTTAAATCTGTATGCTAGATATTGAATAAGGTGGTTTTATTGTTTTTTGTCACTGAATAATATTTCTGTTTGTGTTAAAAACAAAACCAACTCTCTGTATAAATATAGCAGGTGACCGTTAAGGCCCATGGGCGTCTTGTTTGATTTCGGGGTGAAGCTTGGCAATTTCCTTGTATGTTTGTGTTTCTCACGAAGAGCAGACACAAGTGTGTCGTTCTCTACACGGAGTGCATCAAGCTTGTGGATCAGGTCAAATTGAATTCTCTGAAGTTTGTTTAGCTTAACGAAACAATTGCTACAAATGTGACGCGACAAACCGTCGTTTGTAGATGCGACATAATCTATAATTAGTGAGAGCTGATCGAATACCTTGAAAGAAGAGTCAAAGATCACTCGACGGTCTTTCGTTGGTAAAGTTTCCCCACACAGACGACAATCAAGCGAGGCAGATGGCATATTTGTTTTGACAGAAAATAAGCAGACCGAAAGATGATAACGAAAGTTTTGATTGATCAGGTTTTTTCTCCTAAAAACGGCCGTAGACCAATTATATAGCTACCCGGGGGCCTTTAATTTTGCCATGACATATTCCAGGGGCGTAAGTGATCGTAACACCTGAAAATTGAGGATGGTAACATGCTGGGTTGAAGGGCTACAAAGCTTGTTCAAATGTATGACCTTGACCCATTTTCAAGGTCACAGGGGTAAAATGTCTTAAAATCTACGAACGACTTCTTCTCAATAACCAAAAGGCCCAGTGTACTGATATTGGGATGTAGCATGCTGGGATAAAAGGCTACAATGTTTGTTCAAATGAATGACCTTGACCCACTTTCATGGTCACAGGGGTCAAATGTCTTAAAATCTTTGAACGACTTTTTCTTAATAACCAAAAGGCCAAGGGTACTGATATTTGGCCTGTAGCATGCTGGGATGAAGAACTGCCAAGACTGTCCAAATGAATGACCTTGACCAACTTTCAAGATCACAGGGGTCAAATGTCTTAAAATCTACGAACGACTTCTTCTCAATAACCAAAAGGCCCAGTGTACTGATATTGGGCCTGTAGCATGCTGGGATAAAAGGCTATAAAGTTTGTTCAAATGAATGGCATTGACTTATATTCAAGGTCACAGGGGTCAAATTTGTTAAAAATCTTAAAACAACTTCTTCTCAATAACCAAAAGGCCCAGGGTACTGATAAAAGGCTACAAAGTTTGTTCAAATGAATGACATTGACTTATATTAAAGATCACAGGGGTCAAATATGTTAAAATCTTCAAATGACTTCTTCTCAATAACCAAAAGGCCCAGGGTACTGATATTTGGCCTGAAATATGCCATCCTCGATATCCAGGAGTTACGCGTACTACTTTCGCTCTCTACACCCCAGGAATATGTCATGGCAAAATTGAAGGCTCCTGGGTCTGCCACCTGGCGGACGGTGTGAGTTGTGTCCGTTAGAATTACGTATTCACAAACCAATCAAAATGTGTGTAACAAAATAGCTTCAGTAAAAAAAGTTAACATGGCAGTTCTTCTCATCCAGTCTATATGTGATAGATTCAAGATAACTGAACTCAGACACCATCAGGAAACGGCGATCCAGGCACTGAGTGACGGAAAAGATGTGTTCGTCGGAACCAAAACGGGAAGCAGAAAGTCACTTGCGTACGAATGTTTTCCTTTGATACGTCAAGGCAGCATTGTGCTGGTCATCACACCATTGGTAAGCATCATGTCAGAACAGTGTGATCGATTGATGCAACTTGGCTTCTCAGCTACATACATTGGCAGAGACCTGATCGACAACGACGGTATCATCAACGGGAAAACGATTTTGTTTTCGGAAGTCCAGAATGCTTTTTAGACGATACAAAATGGCGGACTATGTTAAAGTCGGACCCCTACCAACAAAAACTCAAATTTATCGTTGTAGATGAAGCTCACACAGGTAATGGTAAGTAGCTATATAAAAGGAAAATTTGTATTATTTGTTGACATTATGACAAGCATAAGGGACATACTAAATAAAACACACGTGAAATAATAAATTGATCGATCCTAGTCGTGCGTAAATGTATTTCTCTTTAACTTTGCACTGATCCATTTTTACCTGTCATCACTGTACAGTTGCCAGCTATATAAGCATCTATAACCTACTGTATCTAATAGTGACATGGTCTTGTATATTGACTATGTATTTACATATACATTTTACATTAAAAGTACTCAATGATATAACATATCAAAATGAGTATACTGATATATGTTATAACAGATAAGATTGCAATTCACATTGGTCAAAAATATCAGGATTAATTAAGTTTCAATTATATGTTGTAGGGGTGAAGGTTCAAAAAAGGAAGATCCATTCCGCATTGACTTTTCACAATTTGGAGAGCTACGCTCACTATGCAGGAAGGCCCAGTTATTTGCCGTAACAGCGACATCCGGACCAACACAGAGGAGGCAAATAATGAAAACCCTGTGTTTTAAACCAAGTCAGTTTGTATTCCAAACAATGATGACCTGGAGGATACATTCAAATTTCTGATAAATGATTTGTCAACTATGAAGGAAAAACTACCAAGGCACGTGTTTTTTTGTGAATCAATTATTAATGTTTTAAAAGTACATTCAATTTTTGTCAAACAGTTTGGCCAGTCATGTGAACTTTTGACATGTATCACAGTTAGACAAATGAAAAGGTGAAATCAAAAATAAGGAATGACATGTCAGAAGATGGAAATATCCGTGTTCTCATTTGTACAAATTTTGCAGGTATGGGTGTTAACTTTCATGGTTTAAATGACATTATCCACTATGGTTTACCACGTGAAATGGACACATTTGTACAACAGATGGGCTGTTCGTGCTGGTCGAGATGGCAATTTTGAACATGAACTTGTACTATTCAAGGCACATAAAAGACATTTGAATCGTGCAGAGAGCGATCTTGTCAAACTTGTAAAGGACTCCAGACAATGCCGACATGAAGAATTATGTTCAACATACATAACAAAACATACACCCATCCAACCAAAACATAAGTGTTGTGATGTATGTGAGAAAAGTTGTGCGTGTGGTGGAAATTCATGTCCAGAAAGTCACAAAGCTTCAACATATTCTGCAGAGAATCCAGATTCACAGGACGAAAATGAAATGAAACGTGTGGTTTCAGATGATGACCAAAAACATTTACGACATGAGCTTTTTGTTTTGAAATATTCATTAGATGATTCCAGCACACTTTTGAAAACAAAACTAATTCATGGACTTACAGAAAAAGTCATTGATGACATAGTCCTGAAATGTGATATTTTATTTACAACAGCAGATATCTTGAATCATCTTGACATTTGGACAAACTATGTGGCTTTGGATATATACAATATAGTATGCAAATTGTTTGGAGACTCAGAAATGTACACATTGGGAAGTGATGTTGAGAGTGACAGAGATTCTGACATTAGTGATTAATGATATAAAGTGCAATGATTATCTCTTATAATTAGTACAATATCAATTTTAGTTGTTAAAACAGACTGATGTAAATGTAAAAAAAGAAACCAACATTTACAGTATACAATAAAAATACACACCAGGGACTAAGCTGCAAAGGCTGGGGATGGACTTGTTGCATGATACATAAAATGAAATATGTTGGCAAATCTGCTGAACTGTGGATGTCGATGGACATTATAATTTTCAAGCATGGCCTTATATTCCAGATAAATATGGAACATTCATTAGCAGACGAAAAACATGTATAGCCATTGAAATTATGCTATATATTAATTGCAAGTGAGAATCCCAACAGTGAAATACTTATTTTCAGATTTCAATATTAACCGTTGTAGTGCTACGACAGCCTTTTGGCTGTTTACTGGGGTACTGCTGAAACAGCCTTTTGGCTGTCTGGATAAGCGCTAGGTATTTCCCGCCGATAATGAAAAAATATCAATAAATACACAATCCCATGACTTAAATAGTTATTCAATAGGAAGCTTTATACGTTTGCATTCGTTTTTCATAAAAAAACTTTAATACAGTTCTCCCTGCCGTCTCTGTATCGAGAGGTAAATCCCTGTCAACTGCGCTTTTTCCAGAATATGCGATATTCTTAGCCGTGTTACGTCACCGGAAACATGCGCACAATACAAACGCATAGGAAAATGTTTCCGCCAAAATGTTATCGTTTCGTTGTTCGATTGACGTGGAAGAAGGCGGACGTGGAACTTCTACACAGAAGATTTTTACTAACTCAGCATTTTAGACTTTTTATAGAGTTGTCCTCTGCACAAGTGTAAATAGTGTACAGACTGCACCTGTTTCCTGGTGGTTTTACCGGGCTTTTATAAACCTGTTCCCTGTTTTTACTCACAAACTTCCATTTTTATCCCACCCATCTCGCTGTCCGCCATCTTGGAATTGTTTTATAGCTCGACAAAGGAGCATTTTTAATAACCCATTCCAAGCAAATATTGGCCCACGTTCAACACTGTTTTAAGCTCTTTATGTGCTTTTATATATGTCCTTTTAGCGGTTCTTACCGCTTTTATCCGTTTTTTGATTTTAATGATCTCTTGTCCCTGGTGAGAAACTTGATCGCCCAATCATGACCCTCCAACCTCGTCGTAGTGCCAGAACGCGCATACCGGCTGAGATATTTACACCACAAAAACAACAGACTGAACTAGTCTCAAAACCGAGGACAAGGCAGGCACCAAGCAATGTTCGCCCTGGGAATATAATGGCACTGTGATAGTGAAAACAAAATCGTCTGACGAGAAAAACAATACTATACTGTCTGATGAACAAAACAAAAACACTGTCTCCTACAAATTAAACCTAATCAAAGCAGCTAACAAAAAAAAGGAAGCAGCAGACCGTGTAGACTTCAACGTAAATGTGAAAAAAGACAATGTTATTATGGACTTCTCTGCTGCCACATACGAGGAGTTCAAGGCAGTAGTGAAGGGCTGTCTGCTGGCTAAGGGAATAAAGTTTACAGCATTCAACAAGTACGACCAGAACGGAATGCTGATTGAGGAGTCGCTGTCTATAAAAAAAACCACCACTGACAGGCAGCTGTATCGGGTTAACTGCTAACACACAACTTTTCGGGTGCTAGTAAACGGCCATGGGTAAGTTGAATTTGTAACACAAGTGATACCCGGTGTGCTTAACATTCTCCGTCAAAACAAAAACTTTGTTGAGATAAACAACAAGATTAAAGAAGCATGTGATGAATATATCGGCCAACAGTCACAAGCACAACAACCTAACAAAAACAATGGTAAGGACTTTTCTACTTGCCCTGTCTGTAATAACTTCTGTGCTTCTGATTCTGTGGAATGCGGCCTATGTCTAAGGTGGAGTCATTACAGCTGTGGAGCACTCTACAAATCGACAGCATAGAAACAAATAGGGATACACAATATACATGTTCAGGATGCAGTTATATTCAGGACTTCGTGGACGACGAAATTGCTCTCCGTACACCAGAACATACTGCTACACAAACAGCACGAGTGGATGCACCCGCTGATGCTAATCGAAACTATGAGATCGAACAGAACAACGCCCACTCGGACACCATACCCAACCCGAGCCACCCGGCTAGTCATAACAACGAACAACAAACACCTCCCATACAGGCAGCTAGTGCAATACCACATGTGACAGGGCATCAAATGAACATTGCAGAACCTTCACAGATTGTGAACACACAAAATCACGTGCCCATAACTGCCCCTCATGATGTCGGGAATCCAACTATAATGCACCGACAGAGAATATTGACTCACTCCGCTGGCAATAATGCACAAACACAGATGCAAAGCACAGTTAGGAATACCAACAATAACCGGGGCAGGAAGGCTATCGAACACTCAAACAATCATGATACAAATGCACAACAAAATAAGTCAAATCAACAGCAGGAATGTGAACTACTACGTAAAAACCTTAAAGAATCGGATGCTAAACTTCGAAAGACTGAATCAGTCATGGAATCGACACGGAAGCAACTAGCAGCTGCAAAAGCACACATAGTACAACTAGAAAACAAATACAGAGAGGCAGAGGAAACACTGCGTGGAAAGATACTACTACTGTAGGATAGTGTGAGGCCACATGCCCCAAACGACGCAGGGTTACAGCAACAACAACAAAAGGCAGGCGCTACAGTAGATACTCCTCGGGAAAGTGTAAACATTCAGCTATTGCTACAAGAACAGAGAATACGACAGCTTGAACTTGAAAATACACGAAACAGTTGCCACATGGACTTGCTGGAACAAACGATACAATATGCGCATAGACATCATGGCAAACCGACAGGAATACAAAAAACTGGAATCGCAATCAAACACAGAAAAAGGTCAATAGACAAGAACGTCCGTTTCCACAAGAACACCATATATCACCCTACGTGCTACAGCCACAGCCAGTAATAACGGTACCTAGTGGGGACAATCCGATTTGCATAACTAGCGAAACCGGAAACAGCGTCAAGAATGTCACCCCGGACGTTAGGGAAGCCACATCACTCCTACAAACCAACACTCTACATTCTGCAGAGCACACAGACAGGATACCAGTGGAGGAAATGCACAGCAACATCATGAACCGACACAGACTGCCTCCCCAACGATGGAGGGGACCGATGATAATACAACAGGCACGTCTTCGGGATCTGTAATCCCTTCAAGGCCCAACACAAACAGGAACGACAAGATAAATCACAACCAGCAGAACCAACAACAGCAGCATTTTTTGTCCCAGCGCCCTGCACAAACAAAACCTCCATTGAGACAGGTGGTACACCACCGAGCGGACGAATTCTCCCGCGGATACAGCTAGTGATGCCGCCAAAACACAACTATATGGTTCCGCTCCAAGCGACACCGTACAGGATGGGAATGTCACAGTTATATCCTACAATGTAGAAGGGTTCCAATCGAGTAAACCATACATAAAGGACTTACAACGAAAGGGGGATATCATGCTCATGCAGGAACATTGGCTGTACAAATTCGAGCAGACGGACCTGCAAAACTTCTTACCTAATTATAGATGTGTTGTACGATCAGTAGATGAGTATGATCCCATATCACCGCTTCAACGCCCACGGGGAATGGGAGGTATTGCGATATGCTACAGGAACACTCTTAGCGATTGTACAGAGGAACTCCCAGACGGGTCTTCAAGAATTGCGTGCATCAGAATCAACTCTACCTCCACCCCTCTTCTCATCATAGGTGTTCACCTACCATGCAGGGGCAACGCAGCGGCAGATCAGGAATATGCTGACTCTATGGACATACTCCATGAAATTATACAAAAACATAAACCATCCTGCGATATCATACTGGCGGGAGACCTCAACGCATCATTAAGGAGGGAAACACCCACAACAAGGGACAAAATGCTAATATCATTCATGATGGAGAATAGGCTATCCAATGCAACAGATCAGGACTGCTGTAACACCTATTATCATCCAAGTGGAAACAGCATGACACAAATAGATTATATACTACAAAGCAACACTCACATCATAAAGGCATACAGGACTTTTCAGAGGGAGGCACTTAATACATCCCAACACGATTCGATCCAGTGTACCGTATGTCTGCCTATTGCTACATTGAATATCTGCCATAAATCAGAGTATGTCATCACAAAAACAAACTGGGATAAAATAGACATGGAACAATACCAGGAACTAGTTTCAAGAATGAGTCGGACACGGACAATGAATACTCTGTAAATGAGATAACATCAACCCTATGCAGTATCGTTACAAAGGCATCTGATCTATGTAAACCACACAGGACAAGGGAAATTCGCCAGGCTGCGTATGAAGGGTAACCAGAGGTAAAGAACGCCTGCATGGAAAGCAAAGCACACTACTGGCAATGGAAGGAAAATGGCAGACCAGTGGAACCAGGCAATGTTTTCTATACAAACATGAAAGATGCAAAGAAGAAACTTAGGCAGTGTCAGCGTCAGTCTGCTGCAATGCAACGTAAAATGAGGTATAAGGAAATAATGGAGGCTCATGAAGGAGACCAGACCATCTTTTATAAGCTGATAAAATAACAAAGGAAAGATGGAGCTAAAAATACATCCCATCTGATTGTTGATGGACAGTCTCTTAAAACGACAGATGATATTAGGCATGGATGGGCAGAGTACTTTGAAGAACTAGCAATGTCAGAACCCGGCAGTATTATGGACAAGTCATATAATAACCACGTGGAGCTCGATCGCATACTGAAAGAAGACCTATGCAAGTCGCAACCTGGTCAGAAAATATATCTAGATGAAGAAAATGTAAAAAAGCCATCATGTCGATGAAGAATCGAAAGTCACCCGACGTGCTGGGACTCACGAGTGAGCACCTAAAGAATGGAGGGCCAAAAACTGCTGACAGCTATTACAAGGCTTATGGACATTATATTGGAGACCTGCCAGTTGCCAGACCAATTCAAACTAGGAATCGTCACACCCATCTTTAAGAACAAAGGTAAACCTCTATCCGATCCAAACAGCTACAGGAGAATTACAGTGTCTAGCATCGCTGGGAACCTGCTTGAAAAACTCCATTTGAAAACAGCGGAATCTCAAATAGCCTCGTGTGAAAGCATGCTCCAATATGGATTTACAGCTGGAGTCTTATCAACAAGAGCTGGCCTTATAGTAACGGAACTCATCGCAGAAGCAAAGGACAGAAAGGAACCCCTGTATCTTGGATTTATAGACGCTGCCAAAGGTTTGGCATAGCTCAATGCTGAGGAAGCTACACTCCATAGGGATCACCGGGAGACAATGGTTGATACTCAACGAGTGGTATAAGGATCTTAGGTCAAAGGTCAAATGGGGGAACGAACTTTCCAGGGAGTTCTGTGAGAAACAGGGTGTAAGACAAGGGGGAGTGTGGTCGCCAGCAGCCTACAAGGTGTTTATAAATCCCCTCCTGAAGATGCTGGAGGCCCACAACATTGGCAGCCATATACATTGGCAACTATATACTGCGGCACTCCGACAGTGGCGGACGACGTAACATTTGCCTCCAGCAACCCGCATGAACTCCAAACGATGCTCACCATTCAGGAAAACTATGCCAATTTGGAACAATATTTCATCAGCGAAACAAAGTCAACGGTGCTATGTTTGACGAACGGACGGGATACCACACAATCCTTCATGCTAAACGATAAGGACATAACCATTTCCGATTCGGCTGTGCACCTCGGCATATCAAGAGACATTACATCTAAACATGGTACACACTGTGTAACATCAGATAGAATCAGCACTGCGAGAAGAGCCGCATTATGCCCTAATGGGGGCAGGCCTCCACGGGATCAATGGATTAAATCCGAAAGTATCGTTGCACCTCATACGGATATATATTGTTTCCAGGTTGGTGTATGGCCTGGATGTCATCCGTCTCAGCTCCAAAGACAGTAACAACTTAGACTGCTACTACAAAAGGCTTCTAAAACAAATCCAGCACTTCCCGGATAAAGTCTCCGATGCTGCCACCTACCTTATGCTTGGAGAACCTCAACTTACAGCGGAAATACACAAACGCATCTAAACCACATTTGGCAGTGTATGTAGGGATTATGGATCTCTTGAAAACGAGCTAGCACAACGACAACTGGCCATCAAAGATAAGAACTCACATAGCTGGTTTGCAGCCGTAAAGGACATCCTACATCAGTATAACTTGCCTAGTGCTCACGATATACTGGAAACTCTATTGGAAAACTGTCGTGGAAAAAACTAGTGTACCAGGCTGTAAATTCACTCTGGGAAAGAACACTTCAGGAGGATGCAAAAAGGAAGACGAGCCTGAACTATCTGGACGTGGACCAGCTAACCATCGGTAGAGTACATAGCACATGGGAATTTGCTGGAACAGAACCAATGACAGTCACTAAAGCTCATCTCAAGTGTAAAATCCTGCTCGGAGTATATACACTGCAAGCCAACAGAAGCAAGTTCAACCAGTTCCAGGTGGAACCAACCTGTCCATTGTGCGGTAATGGGGCAGAGGATCGGTGCCACTTTCTATTAAGTTGCCAGACGTTACAGTCAGTGCGTGAGCCCTATATCGAGTCCCTGAGAAGGACGCTTGCCGATGAACTTCTCATCGTTCAGTGCAGATGAAACAGTCCAGCTGTTACTTGACAGTAATTCTCACCCGCTGATATCGACAGATGGCCGTACAAACATTGAACAGATTAGTGGTGGACTTTGTTTTGCCTTACATAGTGCGCGTTCAAACCTACTAGACTAATGGGAGCCATGGATGTGCGATCAACTCTCACCAGAGACTAGAAGATCACAGATCTTTTTTTTTATCATAATAGGTTTTATAATTGTGTGATAGGACCTTATGTGGAACCATTAACCTCAAGTGGATCTGCAGTTCTCCGGGAAGTGGAGGAATCTACAACAACAACAACAACAACAACAATGGCTAACATGTGCTCTGAACCTATTAGCTATATACTTGGTCTTAGCGGTGCTGTCAGAGGTTCCGTAGCATTGACATCGTCATCTATATATTTATAAGGTATTTAACTATTGTTTCGACATCGAGATCTTGCACACAGAGAATGATTACGTCACAATTTGTGGTGCTCGCACTCGATCTTGTATGGGTCTTCTAATACAATAACTGTTTATGGAAAGACGGGATGAGATTTTACTGAATAAATGATTGAAACATGAATTGATATTATTATATTAACTGATTTTGTAAGCAAGATAAGTCTCGATCACATACAAGCGTTCTACTTATTCAAAATTATCGAGTGCTATTTGTGTCTGCTCTCGTCACCAATGTAAACAAGATGGCGGAGCGGCAAATCTCTGACGATTTACAGAATGTTTTGCCAGAGTTCCGCGCTATATTTGAGGAGATATTTTTGGACGAGGACAATGATGAGTTTGACGGATTTGATGAACAAGATGTAGATGACGAAACGGATGTAAGTCACATTTTTGACTTTCACTTTCGTCAGTCGCGCTGGCATAAATGAGAATGTTTTGTCTGTACCCGAAGAAAACACTAAGTTATCTCGAGTATTTTGAGAGTATTGTTTCGGATACGATTGTAAGTAAAGTTGTAGATGAAACAAACAACTATGCTACAAATTACTTGCAGACTCATCAAAACTTGCCACATTTTTCTAGACTTGGAAACTGGACAAATACATCCGTTCCAGAAATGAAATCATTCCTTGAAATTACCATAGCAATGGGTATTGTGAGACAACTGGATATCAACGATTACTGGTCTACAAATGTTGTAATCAGTACACCATTTTTCAATACCATTATGTCTAGAGACAGATTTCTTGCACTGATGAGCTTTCTACACCTGTCTGATAACAACATTGCAGTACTAAGGGGACAACCAGGTTATTCCCCTTTACAGAAGCTGGGGATCCCTACAAGGACATTTTAGCAAATTTTCAGAGAGTTTATACTCCTGGTAAGAACATTGCTATTGATGAAGGGGTGATTCCATGGAGGGGAAATCTGCATTTTCCTGTATACAGTCCTGACAAACCTTGTAAATATGGCCTTAAAATGTATATGCTTTGCGACTCTGCAAATTGATATTGTAGTAGAATGGCGCTGTATACAGGCCGTGATGGTCAGCAGCAGCCGCCACCCAGTCAGTTTGGGGCTACATATGACTTGGTGTTGCGTCTCGTTTCTCCATACTTGAACAAAGGATACCATCTTTATATGGACAATTAATTCAGCAGCCCTCAACTGTTTTATGAGTTATACCTGCAAGCAACAGTAGCATGTGGCACAGTCAGGTCAAACAGACGAGGAATCCCACAAATATTGAAGAGTCAACGCCTAACAAAGGGGGAAATATTGGTTGTCCACAACTCCACCCTCGTTGCTGTGAAGTATGCAGACAAAAAAGATGTCAGTTTACTTACCACTATACATGAAGGTACCACACCATTCTGTGATAAAAAGTTTCTGACTATTGTAAAACATACTCAAGAAATATATGTAGTATTTGGTTAATGAATGTATTTAATGGATGATTATATATATATCAATATCGGATATCTTAAACCAGATGATCTTTAGAAATAATAATATAGATATATATATATTTGTCATGTGCAGCACTGAGACTGAACACAAATTATATACGTAACATATATTTGCACGAGACAAAATCTTTCATTGATTTTAAACATAAACAAACACTTAAATTCTGAAATGTTGTCATTATGGTTCTGTTGCAAATATTTTGCAAAAATCAAATTCTAAAAACAGTAAAATTCCTTTATTTGATATTACTGTAGTGTTTGCTGAATTTAGTTATCCTAGCTAAGCATTTAAGATGAACATTAACAGCTACTTTTCATTGTTGAATGTGACCGAATGAATGCTTATTACATATTTAATCTACTGATTTATTATATTACATTCTATGAAATGTTTCTGTGAAAGCATATCCAGCTAAGGATATCTCTAGAGGTTTTCATTGAAAATTAGTGTTTAGAAAAAATCATATAAGGCTTCGATACATTTCTATGTCCATCCAGGTGTGATAGTAGACACTGGCCGGCTTGACCAAGATGGTTCCGATATCGTCAAACCAGACTGTGTACTAAGTTATAACAGGTATATGGGAGCGGTGGATCGATGTGATCAAATGGTTGCAAATGGGAGCTTTGACCGACAGACATTGAATTGGTATGATTGGTCTTGCTGTCCTGAACTCGTACATATTGTACAAGAGTAGGACTCGACACCCAGTGCACCAGAGGATATTCAGGAGGGAGCTAGTCAGTTAGCTGATGGAAGTCTCTGAGCTTTCTGGTGCTGCTCCCAGAGGCAGAAAGCGGACCTCAGCCGAGATATTGCAGCGTTTGACTGCCAGACATTTTATGTCTCCCCTGCCACCAACTGACAAGAGAAGCCATGGGAAACGACGGTGTGTTGTATGTGGGCCTGGTGAGTTGGAACTCTTCAAGTCCTCTCATCCACATGAACCAGTACCTAAATGTATTGGACGCGAGACCACTTTCCAGTGCAAGCAATGTCAAGTGGCTTTATGCATAGAACGCTGTTTTGAACCTTTCCATACAGAGGCCGAGTATGTTTTGGCATATAAACGACAGAAAACTGCGAGCACCCAGTCTGGGCAGGAGGAATAGTGTCAACATCAGCTCATGTCCTCAAACTACAAATGGAAATCAATGTACATAGCTCAAATATATATGAACATGTTGAAATAGATACTTTTTTTAGTTTTTAACTGATGAAGTTTGATGAAAACTCAAGATCCAATTGTCAATGTAATATAAGGTAAGTGTGTTATGCAATTGGTTGTTGGTTGCCTAGCAACAATTTGTCTTGTACCATAGCAACATGCTTTCCATACAGTACAGTTCTTTGAACTGAAATAGCATGATGCCATTGTGATCATGGTTCTTTGAAGAAAAGAAATATCATCACTTAAAACTGACTAAAAACACAGTCAATCAACTGCTAGGAATATCAAACCTGGTCACCAAACTGTTGTTCACAACTATTGTACTTCATAAAAATATCATCACTTAAAACTGACTAAGCTCAAAGTAGTTGAAATGACTACTTTAAGCAAGTATATCAGTATTACTTAATATATATATGATGTATATCCAAATCTGGGAAATATACAGTATCCCAAAACAAAAAAGTTAAAATAATAAATTATTCATAAATTTTCTTTAACTCTAAATATCAACATTTTATACCTTCAACTTAGAGGTTTGAAATATAAAAAACGATAAGAGATAATGAGTGGAAATGATAAAAATGACCTAATATGATTCCTTAAGAACATTTTCAAGCATTTTGAAAAAAGAAAAGAAAAAGAAAAAAAAAGTGAAACAATTCAGCATTGGGAGATGACTGATTCTGGAACAACTCAGCACTACAAGGGTTAACATACATAAACATTCATTTACATTTACATGTACATTGTATGTCATGAGCACCATATATGCATAAAGTGCAATGGAAATTGTATCATAACCAGCTGTTCATGGACTTCATACATGTACATGTATAAAACAAGCAGTACCACACTACATGATTGTTGTGTTTTATATTTCTAACTAGTACTTTATACACAACAAAAACAAGAATGAAAGTTCAAAAATTTATTGAGTCTTAATTTTAAGTAACTTGGTCAGGTTGTATTAATTATCCTTTGGCATGTTTAGGGGCTGCTCTCTGTTACTTAATCTAACTACAACATAGTTGGTTACAAACATATCTATTTACAGCAAAAGGAAATTAAAACAGCACACTTAAAAAAAGAGTGGGGCGATCCCCGGCTTGAGCGATCTCAAGCTGGTGACTAAAATAAGTTGTGAGGTGATCACTAAGGCTTGGCGATCCCAAGCTGTGGAGCGAGTAGCTAGCAGGCGGCCCTGCAAACAGGGTTCAAAGTATAAGTAAGAACATGGTTTACTGAGTGATCCCCAACCGGCACTTGCACAGTTATACTCTGACTAGCTACATGTAAGCCCGCCATATAGTCACCTACCCTAAAACCATGTTAGATTACCATAAAGCAAACCAGGATTAAGAAATGAACGTGACTTAAATGGTGTGCTCCCCGCCAGGCACACAAACTTGTTATGATTGCAAAAAATAAAAATACAACAAGTATATAATGAATTGGGGGTATAATTCCCCGAATTACATGTTCTGTCCATGTCTCTTACGCTTATAAGAGCAGCCCATTTACAATAGAGAATCTGGAAAGTGAAAGAAAAATACAAAGTAAGCTTGAAACTGTAGAACAAACTTACAAAGTGCTGCGAGCCGGCTGCCCCAACCTGTTTTTATGGACAGGGAGGTAGGTTTATCCAATGCTCAGACTGACCAGGTGTTGTAAATATACATGATACAATAAAAACATATTAAGGATCCCCGGTCCGTTACCTTTATCTCTATTAAAAGTAACTTAGCTACATTTACATGGTAAAAGGTATTCTAATACTCCAGATGCACTACAGTCAAATATCCCAAACAAAATTAAGGGTTGATTATTGAAATTCTCTAATGATTCGCTGCAGTGGAACAGGAATCCTTCATTTATAAACAAGAATCACACCATCTCGTATGATAGGCGCTTTTTCTGTTTTGAAAGCCATTAGAGAAAATCGCCTATTTTTACAGGCAGGAACAGGAACCAAATTCTCTACCAGGTATATAGTCCATCATGTTTGATTCCTGCAGCTCTTTCACCATGGCAACTAGGTCATTCGCTTTGGAAACCTCAGGTCGGTTTGGTTCACCTGGTTTCATCAAGCGCTCGCTTTTTATGTTCTCCCTGAGCTCGTGTTGAACTTGAAGTGTAAGTGCTGCGCGCTGAGCAATGGCAAAGGTACAGTTGGAGCCTTAAGCTTGAATTTTTTTCTTTACATTTTGGACCTGGATCTCAACCAGATTGTCATTGGGAATGTCGTGTCCATTTCCACCAAGTAAATCAGATGTACAGTTCCATTTGTACTCATATGTCATCCGTGGGGAGAGTAATGCCACCATATAGGCCAGGAATCTGAAAAGCCACAGTTGGTATTTCGTATGGTTTCCAACACGGGATAGCAGTAGCTGAAACTTGGCATTTTCTGCTATTCTGTCACCATCAGCCATCTTGTAGGCATTGTTGGTATCACGAAGTAGAAGTGCACATTTTAGGAAAGAAGCCCTGTAAATAGCGATGCTGTCTGGCTTACTGGAATTTTCATTCATGCAGTCACCGCCTTCTTCCATCCAATCATGATGTGCAATGAGATGGCCTTTCAGGTTACCAACCCTTTTATACTGTTTGCCACAATAACTGCAAGTATACCTTTGTTCATGACTAACAAACATGTCCTTCAGCGCATTTTTTTGGCAGTCCAGTTGATGGAAGAGTTCCAGCTCTGAAAAAAGTGACAAACACACTTTTAATTACAGTATATTTTGCTTACCGGTAATATCACTTCTCATTTGTCAGATGAACACATGATATTAACCGGAACATGACATTAAGAGAAAACCTGTTTAATCTGACCTTTTCAGCTGTGAAAACCCGGAAAACAAATGTATTATTAAAACAAGGCCAATACGCATCACATAAAGGTCGAGACATATGAAGTGAAACATAATTCTTGATTGATACAAGTTCCAATATGAATTTTTCCAGGTTTCTGATAGATATATATACATTTTTATTGATTTCGTTTCCCAAAAACAGCATAGGGTTTGTAAAGACAGTTCACTTATATAATCAGGCCAATAAATGTTAACGGTATTTCCTGGGCACTCCGGATCCAGATGGTCACATTATTCTGACACATTTAACTCAAAAATAATTCATATAACAATTACATCAAGTGGTATATGATTATATGAAATAATTAAATAAATACTGTTTTACACTTATTGTCATCAAACTTGATGTATTTATCAAGGATTTCTCGAGCTATATTGTGGAGAAATTCTAGCCTTTCCTCTTTTCCGAGAACAGCAAAGAATGGCTGTTTCCTGGTGGATTCTGAGTCAATCTCAGCAAGCCCCATCAAATCCATGCATGCATTCAAAATAAAGGCATTCAAGACATCATCTATTAAGGAATAGTGAGCCATAAAGAAGTAACGTATCATTATTAGAATGAACACTGCAAATAAGTGACAAAACGAAGAAACATTAGTGAAATTAATTATGAAAATTGTATCCAACATTGCGCCCCCTCCCTCCCTCTTAAGAGTGATTAGTATAAGCTGTAAAAACTGATTTCATAACTAGTAAAATACATAAAGTTTATATTTACACTTTGAAATAATTGGACAAAACAAGAATTCCACGGAAGTGGATGTGTCGCCTGCGCAGGAAGCTGGGAGATTATGGAGAAAAAGATACACTTTTCATTTCAAGAAATAATGTTAAAGGGGCATCACGGTGAAGTAACTTTATTTTTTGTCTTTTTTTCAAACACTTCATTAACATATCAAGTGAGACTCCTTTTGGAAAATAACGATCGGATTTGGCTGAAATAGATTCATAAAAATGATTAAATCTAAGAAAATCATCGGTATTTCTACCTGTCTGACCAACGTTTTGTTCAGGGATTTCCCTCTACTAGCGCATGCGCATAACACATCATTTCTTTGTAAACAAAATGACTGGCCGTGTGAAGTAAGCGAAAGAAAAGTGTTGTACCGTGTCAGCTACGAAACGAAAAGTTGCGAAACGGTCAAAGATAGCGCAAGGAGTTCGTTACGGAATCATTATAGCAGGTGGGCAGTATTCAAAGGAGAAAATAACTGCCCTAGCAGTTAGTACGGTGCATGTATTCTTCCGGATAGCCGGTTAAGCTGAAATGGAATCGACAGAAATGCTAGCGCTGTTTATGTTATGAATTAATATCTAAAACTATTAAGCTCGCTAGTATATTTGTCTGAGTTTGAACACAGATGAACTTAGTTTAATATGTTAATGGGTATTTATCGGAGAGATTTTACTTTGTGTGTCTATGATTACACAGTGGTTTATGCGAAAGGAAGGGATAAGTGACTGGTTAGTTTGATTTTGCCATGAGGCCCTCCAAGGGATAACTGTTGTGAAGGCCCACGGCGTATTTTCGGGGTCATCAAGATACGTGCGCTATTAGATTTAAATAATTTATAATATTACCGGGTTAAGTAAAATGGTATGATTTGATTATATTGCTGAATTAAACGATTATTTTTGGTTTTACATGCAAGATTTAAATTAGTACTAATATGAATACCCGGCCTCCTCTGCCCTGGCAATATATAAAAAAAAATCAGAAAGGTTTGTCCCATGGTTGAGGGAAGGTGTACATGTTTAGCCCCGTACCATCTGTACCGGTCACATTCTGGTACTTAATTCAATATATATTTATAAATATCTACTTTATGTTTATGCCTATTATCATTGTTGACATTTGATTGTAAATGTATGACGGGAGAAGGCTGTGATAAATTGTAAAAATTGTGCCCCATCCCTTGTTCAATTTTTTTGGCAACAAATATGTTTAAAGCTAAATAAATTTAAATTCTGAATATTGGCAAGCGTGCAACTAACTTCTGGTGATGAATAATTACTGTTCAATAAGTTTGAATACGGACTCAGAAGTCATATTACATGGTTTCATAGCGCGGTAAGAAGTTGCAGTTGCCTGACGGCTCCTCTCTGGGGACCCCTGTGGAAACCGTTTCATCTCGCTCAGACCACTTGTGTTTACTGCCGAGTCAGGTGACGTTATCGGCGCTATTTTTAGCAGGGCTTTCCCGAACAATTCAAGTGGTCAAACTGGACATATGGAACGGACTATGAATATGGGAATAGCGAGGTAACATAAGTGGAAGTTCATACAATATATACATTCATTAAAAAAAAATATGGGTCTTCACGTGATGTCCCTTTAAAAGTAAGCAATAATGATCATAGATTATGTTTTTGGATGGCATCATTTTGTTATATAATCTGTTATTCTGGGAAGAATACTCTGAGTTTTAAGGAACTTGCTATGGATACTCATTGTCTCAATTCCAAGTTTAATTTGTATGATTTGTCGGATGGTTTCCCATAAATAAATGAATAAACTTGTGGATTATGATGTTAAACAGCTAGTGTTGTCAATAACATTTGGAGTAAGACGGCATTTCAGATGTATACACGGTGGGTCAAGTGGTAGATCGAAGCCGTCCAGTATACAGTTTTAGTGAAGTTTCTATTTATAGTAACAGTGACCTTGACCTTTGACCTTCGGACCTGAAAAGCAATCCCAAGCAAGCACTTTTGGTAAGGAAGCACTGCATGAAGTTTGAGTTTGATCGGCCCAAGGAAACTCAAGTTATCGCACGAAAACAGATTTTCTATTTATAGTAACAGTGACCTTGACCTTTGACCTTTGGACCTGAAAAGCAATCCCAAGCAAGCACTTTTGGTAAGGAAGCACTGCATGAAGTTTGAGTTTGATCGGCCCAAGGAAACTCAAGTTATCGTACGAAAACAGATTTTCTATTTATAGTAACAGTGACCTTGACCTTTGACCTTTGGACCTGAAAAGCAATCCCAAGCAAGCACTTTTTGTAAGGAAGCACTACATGAAGTTTGAGTTTGATCGGCCTAAGGAACCTCAAGTTATCGCACGAAAACAGATTTTCTATTTATAGTAACAGTGACCTTGAACTTTGACCTTCGGATCTGAAAAGCAATCCTCAGCAAGCACCTTTGGTAAGAAAGCACTACATGAAGTTTGAGTTTGATCGGCCCAAGGAAACTCAAGTTATCGCACGAAAACCTCTGTTCGGACGACGCCGACCACGCCGACACCGACATAGCAATACCTATGTGTCACCAGCTTTTCGCAGGCGACACAAAAACAAGTAAGTCAATCAAAAAAATATCTTATCATTCCTTGGATAAACTGGAAATTCAAATTGTTGGTCGACTCTTAGACAAACCTTGCCTATGGCCAAATATAAGGTATATGTGTGGTTGCTATTCCATTATTACATTTTGAGTGCAATTTATTTGTACTAAATATTTTTTTCAAAATCACATTCTGAATAAGTGGACTCTAAACATTGGATTTGATGAACCCAATTTTCTCATCTTGGCTCTTAACGTCTTGGTAGCAAGGATTTATAGTGGAATCTGATACACATATATACATCATTTCATTTGGCCTTCCATGACATGCATGAATCTAAAAACAAAAACACATGCCTTTTCTGATCTAAACCAACTGGTTTGAACTCTGAACTGTTTAGCATGGCCAACTGAGCTGAGTAGGCCCTTTCATTTGTCAGCACATCCCCACCAAATACTTTCTTTTGTATCACAGATGGGTTTTCATCATATGTGCGAGACACAAAATTTTCATGAATATGTTCCAATATTGAGATCATGTCCTCTGACTTATTCTCACTTTTGTCTAGCAAGTTCAGTATAGCATAGTCGGACTTTTGTGATGTTTCATTCATGTGTGGGTTTGGCAAACATTCTGGAAGGCAGTCACTGTACTTATTGAAACAATCCAAGTATTTGACTAGCACTTTCATGATATAAAAGATGAATCGTTCTTCCATGGCACTACATTCTACCAAACTAGGGGCAAATTGACTATTGTCTACCTCATTTATTTCTGCTATTGGACCATTGTCATCCAAGAGAGGGTTTGNTCAGCTGATTTAAGCTGAATTGACCTATCTGTTGGATGTTCAAGTTCTTTCTTTTCTTCTAACATCAGGTTTTGAGTATGTTTCTTTTGCCTCTCTAGCAGATTATTCTTAATGTTGTTTGTTGATGATGTTGAAACGCTGATTCCCATTTTGTTCAGGATAGAGATGATCTGAATTAAGCAAAAAACAATTTATATGAACAAGAATTGTACATCTTTATCTTTCTCAAATTAAATTCATGTATAATGAAGGTACTTTTTATCAAAATCAATAAACATTTTAGTGTTGATTTTAAGTTCCTGTTTATTAATTTCATATTTTCTTTAATAGATTACAGACACAAAGACTTACAAATATTCACTTACATATATATATATTTCAGTTATTGTACACATTCAATTTGTAATAAGTATAACTTTTTGATTCTGAAATAAATTTAGAATGTCATTGAAAAACGTATGAAGCCTACTACCTCGTCTGTAGCTCCACCGTGGTCTAAAATTTGACTGATGATGTGTTGGAAGGCTGATAGGTGGGTATTCCTGAATTTAAGGGCAATAGCTGATGTCACTGCTGTTCCAACAACAGAGTCCTTCACAACTGCAGCCATAAGCTGATGAAATAACGGAGCCCAAGTCTGTATTTCAGTGTTGAGGTTGCCAAATTTGAATGTTGCTAGCCTGTTACTGTCCAATTTTCGAAGAATAGAATTATTTACTGATGATGTTAAATAATTGATTTCTTTTTGCAATTCAGCGATTACCCACTTTACAACTGGTTCTTTTAGCGGTGTTTTAAAAATAGCTTTTGCTGTCCTCAGTTTGGAATTATGAATAGCCAGATTCTTTACACTCTGAGACAGCTGTACATCTCTTATTAATTTCGATTGTACACAAGCATCTGTTTTTGTTCTGTACAAGACCTGGAATAATAAAACAAATCCTACAAATACATATAAGTTTTAAACCTATTATTTTCATCAAATATGATTTTCATAAATTAAACTTCTAAAGGAGTCTCAATGCAATTCAACTGCCAATATTTCATTGAGGGATCATTTGAAATGGAGTTTTGTCCTCAAAATGATGTAGTTATGTAAACTGTGAAATACCATTGCAATAAATATGAAAACAATGATGCATGCAAGCATTTCGTTAAACATTGAATGCTGTATTACGTATAAAAAAATGAATATTGTATATAAACACAGACCGTTCATTTGATAAGTTAGCCGTGAATATGTCATACCTTCACTTTGTTGGGTGAAAATAATCTGACAGCTCTTTTCCTGGTTTGTTCAAAATCTGGGTTCCTCGTGTGAGTTGTCGATGATGTCGGTAGCGCCAATTCTGTATCAGGGAGTTTCTTCACATTGTCACTAGGCCTAGTAGAAGAAGTCGTTTGAAGTGTGTGACACATTTGACCCCTGTGGCTTGAAAGAAGGTCAAGGTCATTTTCATCCTCAAACTTTGTCGGACTCTATCCCAGGAAGCCATCAATCAAATATAAAGATTCTATACCTTTCAGTTCTTCAGAAGAAGTCGTTTGAAGCATTTGACATTGTTGACCCCTGTGTCCTTGAAAGTAGGTCAAACTAATTTTCATTCTCAGACTTTGTTGGGCACTATACCAGGAAGCTACCAGGCAAATATAAAGATTCTATACCTTTCAGTTCTTCAGAAGAGGTCGTTTGAAGTTTTTGACATATTTGCCCCCTGTGACCTTGAAAGTAGGTCAAGGTCATTTTCGTTCTCAAACTTGGTAGGGCTCCTACCAACAAAGCTTTCAGCCAAATATCATAACTCTAGGCCTGTCCGTTCTTCAGAAGAAGTTTTTTAAAGGAAAAGTTGACGGACGACGGACGCCGCATCATGACATAAGCTCACTTGCCCTTCGAGCAGGTGAGCTAAAAATGGTTGCCGGTTTGGTCCCCGACCGCCAGGGGCCTGAGGGGCAGGGCCAAAAAGGGTCAAATTTCAAAATTCTTCTTCTCAAGACCCAGATATGGTAGAATCAAATACTCGTCATAGATGGAAGGGTCTTAAGGTGCTTTACCAAAATTGTGAATTTCTTGACCCTGGGGTCTCACATTTCCCCCTGGGGAGGGGGTAAACTTTACTATAGTTTATATAGGGAAATCACATTTTGGACCAACATTTGTTTAATTGCCATTGGAGGTAATTCAATTTAGGTTAGCACTATCAGTATTGGGTAGCAGTTTGATGGTATGCACATATCAGCCCTGACTGACCCCCCGGGGCTATAGGGCGGGGCCAAAAAGGGTTGAATTGACTGAAATTTCAAAAATCATCTTCTCAAGACTCAGATATGGTAGAATCAAACACTCTTCATGGATGGAGGGGTTTTAAGGTGCTATACCAAAATCGCGAATTCCATGACCCTTGGGTATCAAGTTTCCCCCTGGGGAAGGGGTAAACTTAACTATAGTTTATATTGGGAAATCACATTTTGGACCAACATGTGTTTAATTGCCATTGGAGGTAATTCAATTTAGGTTAGCATTATC
>NW_018408677.1:0-14956 GCF_002113885.1 Mizuhopecten yessoensis
TTATCTAAATGCGATTTTATATTTTGACTGTTCGCAATGAAATATATAACGTCGAAATATTGAGACTAATACATTATGCAGATTCCATAATGTTGGTCTTATCGCAGGATGGCTCAAATATTCTGTCAGGCTCTTTGCAAATTATTATACGTTTCTATATAATGAACCGGAGTCCAGACATTGCAACTAAATGAATTGAATTAAGTATGGTACTACTGGTTACAGGAATTCAGCAGGATAATGGCTGGTATAAACGAATTAAATAAAATGATACTCACCACTAGAAACAACTACCGTTGATCCTCCAAGTATCCGGGGAAAATGCACAAGCCGATGGGCTTATCAGTGTAGAAATATCTGCGTACTGCTGAATACCACCACTATGAGAACGTAGTTGTTTACAAAACACGTGATACATACACGCGGGTTATCTTGTAAATTGTTCAGTAATTTTCCACTCAATGTGCTGTCTCTGTCGGCGAACCGAGAACGCTTGTTAGGCCCACAGCATCACTAGAACGACGGGTACACAACCTTTTGAAGCTACTTTTGACCACTGAATGGGCCTACAGATATTTATAGATAAATTACGATGTAGCTTATATTATACCCAATTACCTTTTGCCCTAACACTGTGACCGCATTACCCTGTGCCCTTATTACTGTGACCGAATTACCCTGTGCCCGTATTACTGTGACCGAATTACCCTGCGCCCGTAATACTGTGACCGAATTACCCTGTGCCCGTATTACTCTGACCGAATTACCATGTGCCGTATTACTGTAACCGACTTACCCTGTGCCCGTATTACTGTGACCGAATTACCCTGTGCCCGTAATACTGTGACCGAATTACCCTGTGCCCGTATAACTGTGACCGAATTACCCTGTGCCCGTATTACTGTGACCGAATTACCCTGTGCCCATATTACTGTGACCAAATTACCCAGCGACACATGCACGTTGAATAAACGTTTATTCAACGTTGAAGCTCAACGTTGTTTAAACGTATAATTTATATTTGATTTTGAAAGTTGAAACAACGTACCAAAATTCAATGTTGAAGCTCGACGTTGAATAAACGTTGAAGCTCAACGTTCAACTGGTACCATAGCCTGAGTTTCATCTGGCCCCTACACCAGACTTAGACATTTTGACAGGTAAGTAGACGTCTGGTAAGGGACATCTATCTGTCAAAACTTCTTAGTCCGATGTTAGAGCAATAGGAAATTCGGGCTACTGGTAACATAAAATAACAAAGAAACAAACAACAGCACACTGTTTTGAGTATTTTTTTTATTTCTCCAAACAACCTAATCAGCAGCTTGTGGCCCATCTCCATCATGTTTATCCGGGGTATGCATCAGGTTTTTGGATATCTAACTCTTGGAATGCTGCACCTACATACAAGTCGCAGTTGGACAGCTTCTGCAAAAGATATAAATTATATTATTATCATTATTATTTAAATTAATTTCAATGATCACTGGTCAAATATTTTCCACATCATTTATTCCTATAAAAAAAATATTTAAAATAAATAAAAAGACAAATATTTATTAATAAGAAAAACATTATCGTAATAAAACGTCCTTATAGAATTACCTCCAACTCCCTTCTATACGGTCTTTCATAAATAAGAACATATAAAGAAAGTGGCTAAGTCTACCTTCTTTGTGTGTATTTATTTCAACACGTGGTTGCAAACACACTTGCTTCACAACGGCGTGTAACTTGCCAAAGGGTGCGTCACCCAGTTTATGATAGCAGCGATAACAGCGAGTTTATACACACATGTGCAAAGGAGTTTCACTCTCCGTTTGCCTGGGCAGCTAAATAAAGAGTGTGCTTTGAATATACGTCATATTAAACTGCTTTTAAATGCTGTTTCATGTTGGTATTGTAAGTGTGAATCGGCCTTTCATTATCGGGTCCTCCAGGTATTAAATTCGCATCAGGTTTGAAATTACTTCAAACTCTGAAAGTCCGGGGATCGGTAGACCATCTTACATTTACATGCTCTTACAGATATAATACAAGTACGTACTATATCACAGAGTTGAATAATCAAGACATCCTATTTCACTTACCTTTTACTGTAATGCAGCGCTTCATTGCAATCATCTGCAGTTGCATGTTAGATTTATATGGGTTTATGTTCCACTTCCAATTTTGTATGGCCCGTGAAGGCTTACGTTTTTAAAAAATAGAGTTAATGACGCATGCGCTACAAAAGTTCCACCAAGCTGCGAATCATATAGAGCAAGGGAGCTAATCAGTCCACACAGGCGGAAATGAAATAAATCACAAAATTGTAAATCATGTAACATTATAAGATAAGAGTAATAAGTTATATTAAACTCCATGAAAAACAAACATTGCGATGTTTATAATAAGTCAAAATAACAAAAGAAAACGACTCCAGATTATAATCAATTCTTTCAATTTCCCCATAAGTTCAACAACGTGATTTTAAATCCCCCAGTAGATAAGATTCTGAAAAATCCAGACGTGTTTAAAATACAATCTGTACGCGAACAAAGAAACGTTTTAAGAAATGTGGTGTTTCTCAAGGTGTTTTATAAATCTATCGAAACCCTATAGTAGTCTCGGCCTGGCTGTTAGTTAAAGGTTCGAGAAGGCTCGAACTAGGGTACACCCTCTGGGACCTATTGTGTGCAATTCTTACGAGTGTTTAATGTCGGAAGGTGGCTAATTAATATTTCTAAGAATTTCTTCCCATACATATTCATAGCACACGTATTCCCCTACACACCCATGCCAAGCTCTTTAGCGTACGTTCGTTTGTCCGTCTGTACAAGACAAACACAAGTAACCGGGGCGGGTAAAACGCTATTTTCACAACCCTTGTAACTTCATTCCAGTTTGTCTCCCTTGTACGAACTGCGATATATCATAGCTAGGAATTGATGCATATAAGTGTAACCCTCTTAGCCCCAAAGGCTGGGTAAAAACAACTTCATAGACTTTTTAGGGTCTTCTGTATTTATTATTTCCACAGAAACCTATTAACAAATAGATACGAACCTAAGACTCAGTTACAATATACATATACAGTTACTTTCACTTTACGAATACGATGGACATGACTACATATATATTATCACAGGTATTGTTATATCATTACATGAATAAACACTATGAGTAAAATATATTATGAGACTTACCAGGGACCTGGGAAGGATAGACACTGTCCGTTCTGCTCGGCAGCATAGTGTAAAGTGAATCAGGGTGGTGACGTGCGCGTACATATAGGACACACGGGGTGGCGTGAGTATGTAAATACTCGTGCAGATCATTCTCTCACAACACTCCACGTTCAGGTTATGACACGAGTACGGGACAGACAACACGTGGACACTGTGCGACTTAGTGCAATGAGTACACCCTGTTACATAAGGGTGGTTGTCATTGGACATACATGCCGCTAAAAACGACAACGCAATCTAAACGACCTTTGAAAATATGACGAGCAAAGGCTCCTCTTACCGCACTGTTTTAAGTCCTATTGCGTAGCCGGGTTTGATTCACCTAGAAAGCATGCCTGTATGAGCAGTTAGGGGTTGATTGGGTATAGATGCTGTTGAAAACGGCCTACAGACCCCAGCTATATGCAATCGAAACAATCTTTGAAAACATGATGAACAATGGCTCTTCTTCCCACTCTGTTTTCGATATTTTATATATATGTGGAAATGGGGTTATTGGAAAATCATTCACTGTACCGCCGAAGGGGAATTAGCTTTATATTGCTTTTTATTCAGTTTTGGGGCGAGTTTTTGTGTGGACGAAATTATTAGTGGTCCTTTTGGAGCGAGTTTCTGTGGACGAAATTGTGTTTGACAAGTTGATTTTGTACACGACATTTTCGGCACTAATTGTTGGTGCGTTTCTTGGGCTTTTTAATCTACACAATATGTTTATTCGTATTAATAACCAAGGTAACAACATTTTGTACCCATTCTCCATGTTTTTCATCTTTGACTTAATTTTTATACATGGTCGAGTTTGTGTGACCCCGTCAGCTATTTCGACGTACAGATACACCAAGTTTGTTAACGCCGGGTTTACACGAACTTCTATGACATAAGACTGTTCTCACTACATTCGTTCAGATTTTAAGTATAAATTCACTACCAGATTAATTATCTATAATAAGCCTTTGGTTACAAGCTAACCGAGGAGATATACAGTTACAAAAGCATATTTTATATAAGTAATTCTGTTTGTTTATGTATTTTGTATTGTACTATTGTCTCATGGTGACTGTTTTTCTCTGTTTTATGTTGTGATATGTTAATTTTCATGTTCCTGTTTTGATAACGGGGCATATCTCCCTGGACATTTGACAAATATCCTTGTCAGCACTGTCATTACTACTTCTTTGCCCATATATATCTATTTAAGTAATACACATCCAACCAACATTTGTTTGTTCGGATCCAGTGCCAATATTGGATCAAACTGTCGTTATTACTTATGAGACCTATATATATATATATATANATTCCCCTGAGAAGAGCCCTGTGAAGGGTGAAAGCAGCTAGTTTTTTTAGTCGGTCGTTAATCTTATTTTTTCTATATATATATATGTATGTAGATAATAAACCAATAAGTCTTTGCAAAGGAAAATATATAATTGCACTAGTAACAATGAAGTTATAGGTGTGCATATACTCTACTGTACCTATACTAGGCACTCCTTATATATAAAATATAATTACTTGTCATTTTTCACAAAAGACAAGGAGATTTATGGAGGAATTCCAATTCTGCGAGCTAGTTGAGTATATCCATAATGGAATAATTATTCAAAAATTCCATCTACAGCTTTACTTACAATCCCTAAGCTTACCACTGGCAAGGCTCAAAGTCAAAAGATATGGTCATAATCAGGGATAACCAATATTGATAAAATAGTATCGTAGAGCGATAAAACCATGGCAAAAATATATAGCAAACTCCTAGCTGTGACACAGCCAAAGTGGTTGGTGGACCCCGTACCTACTCCAGGAGATTGTAAATGCAGAGCCATTTGCAACATGTAAACATAATTATGTAAAATGACAATTGAGTAAAATCCGGATAAAACTATCATATTCAGTGTTAACATTTTATAGTTCATACACAAATTTCACCAGATCTCGTTTGCCCACCCTGTTGAGAGAATACCCACTGACCATACCGATTTGGTTGTTTACGCGTTCTAGGGGTATATAATTGAAGTATATCAACATATTCCGGTGTAAGGTCCGTTTACGTCCCTTTCCCGTTTCCTGTTGCACTTCATATACAGGAATATCACTATTAGGTATATTAATAACCAGATATGGTTCCTGTTCCCACTTATCCGCCAACTTGTTTTTCCCCTTCAGACCGACCTCCTTACTAGCACACGGTCACCTATTTCTAGTTTTGTCTCACGGACTGACCTGTCATAGCGATTCTTATTGCGAGCAGAAACTTTAGCGGCCTCAGTACCAGCAACCTTGTAGGCATATTTCATCCTTTCTCTTAGCTTACTGACGTACGAGGTATGGTCTGCCGCCCCTTGTTCACAAGAGTCTGTTCCGAGAAAAGCGTCAACAGACAGGCGAGGATGCCAACCAAACATTAAGAAATGTGGTGAAAATCCGGTGGCATCACTCTTTGAGGAATTATAGGCTTGGACTAATGGCGCTACATATGACTTCCAATCCACTTTCTGATCCTCCGCCAGGGTTGCAAGCATACCAAGGAGTGTGCGGTTGAAGCGTTCCGCCGACCCATTCCCCATGGGATGGTAGGGTGTGGTTCTGGTCTTTTGAACTCTTGCGATCTTACAGAGCTCCTTAATCACTTTGCTTTCAAAGTTACGAGACTGATTACTATGGAGACGTTCAGGGAAACTGTAAAAGGCTATGAAGTGCTCATATCATGACTTAGCAGTTGTGTGTTCCGTCTGATTTCGACAGGGCACCGCCTGAGCGTACCTGGTAAAATGATCAGTAATCACCAGAATATTCTCATAACCACCCTTGTAGGGCTCCAAGCTGAGAAAGTCAATACAGACTAACTCCATGGGTCTAGTGGAATGGATTGGTACCAGTTCAGCTTGTGGCCTCACCGGCGTTTTACGTCTTATGCACCGTCCACAGTTCTCAACTCTGTTGTCTACATCTTTCTCCATACCTGGCCAGTAGAACCTCTGTCTAGCCAACCAAAGAGTTTTTTCCTTGCCTTGATGACCTACATCGTCATGGACCCCTTCCAGGGCTAAGGCATGATACTGCTTTGGTAGCACCAGTTGTTTCATTTCATGACCATCCAGGGAAGCGGTTCTGTATAGTACCCCATCATGTAGACTGAACCTGTTCCATGTCCTCATAAATTTTTAAACATATTGGGACTCATTCTTTCGGTTATTCCCCCTGGGATGGAAACCGGTTCTCTTGAGGTCTATAACCCAGGCAATCTCTTTATCCTCCTTTTGCTGTTTTTGCCAATCTATTGTGCTCAAACAATCATCTGAATGTACATTCTCACTGGCCACATGAGAAAACCATTCAATACGATCCGTAACACTATCAATCAGTGGAGCTACAATAGTTGCAGACTGGCATACTGCCTTGACAACATCAGAATTACAGAAAGATATGCGGGAGAGACCATCTGCATCGGCATTATTTTTCCCAGCTCGGTATGTCAATGTGAAATTGTAATTTGCTAGAGCAGCAACCCACCTATGGCTGGTGGCATCCAGCTTAGCTTTAGCAAGCACATATGTGAGGGGGTTATTGTCTGTGACAACCTCGAACGTATTACCATAGAGGTAAGCATGATACTTGTCAGTAACCGCCCATTTCAGCGCTAGAAACTCAAGCTTATGAGCTGGGTAGTTGCGCTCACTTGGTATGAGCCCTCGACTCGCATATGCGAGCTTACTCAAACGAAAGAAATTATATTTATGTTCATGTTTGAGACAACAATTTGTAACTAATTGTAATATAGATTTTCCATGGTCAAATATTTCCTTTATATGCGGAATAGATGACACTCCTGAAAATGAAAGTGTGAATATGTGTATCATCATCATGAAGAAATATATTTACTCATGCAGAAACCAACTTACAATGTCAAGTATTGGCGGGGTCCGTTCTGCAATATCATACTATAAGTTAATTGAAAATCAATGTATCCTGTCATATCCCCGTGCAAAAGCCGACCAAGTAGTAGCGAAGTGGGCCGTTATCAGCACAGCATTGAACATATGCTTGATTTACTAGAATGATTTACTACCTAATAAAAAGAACGCAAGCAGTTGGTATTGTACAGGAAAAAGAAACAAAATGAAAAAGAAGATATAATTCATTACTATGCGAGACAATATGAAATACGATGTAATAATTGTTATGTACTCCACTGTGTACTAACATGTGAACAATCAAAAATAAAATACGATAAACAATATATATATGATCATAATCGCCAAATAAATAATCGAAAAAACTTTTAAAATTTTCCCTTTTTTTTTTTTTTTTTTAATATATTAATTTCAGAAGTTCATTGCATTACAATGTCGACGTTTCATTGCAAACAGTGTTTATCGATATAAGAATGTCTCCTTCGCTTTTCAGAAGTGGAAAAAATTGGCGAGGAGATGTGGCCTCATTTGCATACGAACTTTTCGTACGTTTGTCAGACTACAAAAAAAAGATCGGTTCATGAATGCAATATACAATGTATCATTGGTTTTTTTCATGTATGGGTATTTTGAACAAGATAAAACGTGTAATCAAGCAAAACTGCATGTTTATGTGTGATTTTTAATTGGTGATTAATTCTTTTGTTGTCCGGACGAACTTCAGGTAATTTTTGTGTCAGTTTACAGACGATGGCCAAACGTCTAAAATTCTTGAAGTTGTGGAGTGTCCCCCTCGTCTCTGCTGAGTCATCTGTACCCAATACTGACATAACAGGGGAAGGGCTAGATCTACACCCTGCCTATAAACTATCTGATGCAGCGTATACAATTTCCTCATATCGTTGTACAGGTAAATAACACAGCCGTAGCTTGACAAAGGGACCAGTCGGTCTTGAAACGTTGCGACACGTTTAATACGCATATTGTTTGCGTAAAAAGTAAAACTTTGATATCACATATTTCCAAACTGATGAATATTATTGAAGATTTCTGTATGATATAGCTTCACGGAGACTCAACATCACAACTTGTTAAAGATTTTATAGATATACATGATATGGGGATATATCATGATTTGGAGATCGATAAACCTTAACCTTGAAATGCAATCATCTTTAGTTAATATTGTAACAGGAGATAGAAAAATGCCAGAGTGGGGTTCGAACCTGAGACCCTCTGAACTCTACCAATTGAGGTAAGTATACCTGGTCGCCGACGATCGACCCATCCAGTCCAGTTCCACTACAATATCAACAGCACAGCTATGATATAACGCAGTAACTGGAGTAACCTTCTAACTAAATAGGACTTTTCTACATACTGTTGTTCTGTAAGCTGGATTAAGCAAAGCCGATCTCAACGTTGCCACCAAATTCTTCACAGCAACTGGAGTAATGTGTTCTGAAAAACATCAATAGTGTATGAATAGCTATTCTTTAATCTTTGTTTTCTATTTATGTTTCCGAAGTTTCTATATTTGTGTGTTCCTGGTATTTTCTGTATTGCTGAGCTCAAACAAAAGCTGCTAAAAGCACTTTTGTTCTTTAAGAAAAGACAGATGGCTTTAAGCATTTTATTGAAGTGATTTCGCCATTTTGATGCTAAATTCTGAAAAGTACTACAGTATTTTAACACATAAATGTAAGCTATTGTATCAGCAGCTATGGTTAAGGTAATTGTTTTGGTTTGGTTTGTTTTAGTATTGTTTAACGTCCTATCGACAGCTAAGGTCATTTAAGGACGGCCTCCCATGTGTGTAAGATACTTGCGTGTAGTGTATGCGTGTGTGTTTTGGGACTCTGCGATATGTTCGTGTTTGTCTCCTTGTGATAGCGCGAAACTGATGTCGACTTTATAGTGCTACCTAATTGAAAGTAACATACCTAAGACACCCAGCAGGACACCCTACCCGGTCACATTATATTGAAATGGTATGGGGTCACCTGCCTCACCACGTGGGTTTTCTCCTGGTTCTCCGTTTTCCTTCCACATCAACTTAAGTTGTGATGATTCCATTTTACTCCATCAGTTTTTCAAGTAAATTGTTTCGCGTGACAACTCCAGATTGAGGCAAAGTCCTGTGATCTGTTAACTGTTAAGTACTGTTATAAAGAGCTTTTTATTTGGTTTATTTCAGGGTACTGTTATGAGGACATCTGGACGTCTCTTCACTAACATTTTAATGATCAGTGCTTGTGTCTTTGTCGCGTTTGCGATAGGAAGGGTTATCATCCACAGGAACTCTGGATAGGACGTACAGACCTGTCCATCACACAGGTCTTACAGTATGCATGCTACAGACTGACCGGTGAATACTAAATACACTGACCACCACTGCACACATGGCGTCAGGATGGTCAATATTGTGAACAGTACTAAGAGGAATGAAGAATGTTTAAGTATGTACTTGCACTGGGTTTCCTATAACAAATAATTTTTGAATACAGTTTTATTCAACATTATGATTAAGTAATACATTTGTAACGCTGCAAGAAAGAATCGAATGATATGTTATTGGTATACAGTAGAGTGGATAAGGTTTGGAAGGTACTTATCCTTCTACAGGCATTTGATCCTACCCTAGAATGCTCACAGAATATAAACTGTATAATTCCTACTTGTAATATATAATTAAAAACATGAGAACACAGTTCTGATATTAAATTTTGAATTGAAATGACTTTAACTGTATGAAAAATTTCAATAAATTATCAATTTCCAACTTTTTAATATCTCTTTTTGTGTGTCAAAAATGTTATCCTGATTATATATATATATTTTCACGTTCGAAACAATTAAAAAATCTTTCCGTTGAGAGTATTTTTATAAGAAGAGTTAATCATAAATTATTTTTGTCATCAAAAACTGTATATATTGAACAAATTGACCTTAATTATAACATGAACACTAAATCCAGATAGGTGATTTTTTCTTGATAGCCTTGAAAGAAAAGAATTTGCTTCACTTGTCGTGAATTTAGCTTTTGTGCTAAATTGTTTTCTGTAAATAATGTTGCCCAGAGGGGCCAAACAATATTTTAATTGATTGTATAAATGTTAGATTAATTGTTGTGTTTATATCATGTCTCTCTTTGTAAGTTTAGGTGGGCTTTTACAGATTTATACTTTCTGAGTATGAAGGTGTTTTACCAAACCTTGTGAATGGCTGTATAGTACACCATAACAACCAGCCTAAACTGAATCTTGTATAATACAGCAACCTGTATGTATAAGACCTTCAAACTTTCCCTTTCCCTTTACATTTGTATGAGACTTGAACTTGTATGAAATTAGTTTGAAATAGTTCTGATATAGTGTGAAGCTCCTTAACAGAAAAACTAAAACTAATAGGAACCTGTTCTGAAGTGTCCAGAGTATCACTTTTCTGCAGATATCATTGTCAAGATACAAAACATTAAATTGGTCAATTGCTTAAACCATAGTTGACGAATCTCTTTGATTTCACGTTATCCATACATGTGTTTGTAAAATATATACAAAATACAGGAAGCGATTGGAAAAACATTGATTAGATAACTGGAATGTGGTCATTTTTTCCGTTGAACCGGACATGACAATCTAGTCGGTTTAAAGATAACACCATGCATGGTAAAATAGTACAACACTGTATATTTTGCATATTTTTTCTTTTACTTAATGCTATGAATTATGTTTTAGTTGATTAAATTTTGTTTGTGTACTTTCAGTTTATTTTGTCATGTTAGTCACTTAAGAAGTGATATTGCATGCAATTTATACATAAATCTGATTAAATTTTATGTTTAGCATTTTATCATATGCTTAGTTTTGCTAATTTTGTTTTGAAATGTTTTTGAGAGATTTTGTATGTATGTACACCCTTTCCAACCTAATAGAGGGCCACATCTGTCTTATTGGAGCAATTTAAAGTGTCCATGTTTTTGCCACAAACATGTTATTAGGCTTCTCAAAAGAAAATTCAATTGGACCTATCAAAATGACCACTTGCATGTGCACATGCCATTAAAGACCACATGTCATTCATAAGGATGTTAAAGAGTAGGTGATAAGATTTATGATCATACAGCATTTTGTTTTTGTATTAGGTTAATACACATACTCCTAGATGGTATGACCCTAATGGGTTTCGTATTTCCTGAGGCCGATAGGTGATGTAGGGTCATACCATCCCGTATACCCTGCCAAAATCCGTTTAACGAGTGTATTACCCCTTTGAGTCTTTTATAATAAAAACAAAGAAAAATAACAATAAAATAAATCAACAAATGTATTAACAAATTACAAAAGAAACATGTATATATTGTGATTCATATAGTCCATCAATCGTAATAACAATTTCACTTTTTAAAAAAATGTTTACACTGAATTCACCCTTAGCTGCTTTTTTATGGTTTTGTACAGTTCCCCGTCAACTTTTCTGTTGTCAAGATAAAAATGGCACAGTTCCTCATTTAGTTTCTTTTTTTTTCAAATTCCTCGAACTGTTCTTCCTGATTCTTTTCCTCTAAATACGTCCTCAGCATGTTTGCCGCTCGTCTGTTCGACTTTTGTGTGTTTTGTGGCACATAGTTAGCCCTTTTGGCGAGTATTTCCTCATTAGTATGCGAAGCGAAACGTTTTGGCATTTCATAAACAGCGAAGCAGACGACGAATGCGAGTTGTCTTCCGTTGCCCGGCCGCAAGATACAAAGACACGTGATGACCCGTATACCCCTTGTAAAATCACGTGATTCCACCGTATTTCTGCTGAGAATCACGTACATGACCGTATACCCCCTGATATTTTTGTATACCCCCTGAGATTTACGAATGCAGTGTGGTACACTGTAGTTTTTAACCAATCAGATTCCTAGATTTTTCTCATGTGGGCTTCATAATTTTTCAAAAAAAATAATTCGAATTTGGTTTGAGACTACAATTTTGGGCATTTACAAATCTGTGTCTACACAACAAAAGCTAGCTTTTCATGTAGTCAATATTTGTACTCGACACATGTGTAAATATTGTGAAAAATCCACGTGAATGACCTATGCTAAAACATAAGTATTTCTGTTACCGAGTTGGCGATATTTAATTTCAGACAGGTTTTAAGAAAAAAATATCTACTTGCGGGGGTCAAATTTTGAGTTAAAAATCATGAGTTTTTGCATATTTTGGTGTGTTTTGACGTGGTAACAATGGTTTTCACAAGTCCCAAATCTGGGTTAATCACTTTTTGAAAAAAAAACGTGTTTATAAATATATATATATATGTAGGTGTGTTGTGCAGGATGAATCCGCTATCTATGTTTATCCGAGACATGCCCTTTATTTTTAGAGTCAAACCATTTCTACTGTACTCTGCTACCAAAACACATGTATCTTGGTCAGCCATCTTTAAATACCCACGATTCCAAGAGTCATACCTAACACAAGCAATATACATTGAGCGGTAAGTGAACCTATGCTATAGGTGCTTCAAACGAACCTACGTTACAAGTGAGAGGAAACCCGTATGGGTGTAATCATGTAGGCGAAACCAACCAACCAAAGCTTAAATGTAATACGGGAATTTCCGCCAAGTTAAGAGCAGTTTCGGTTTTGGGCGCCATATTGAAAAGTTAAAAGTGCGAAGAAAAGAGATAAACTGGTTTAAAGAAGTAAGTTTGATCGTGTTTAGAGCTGCGATTTATGATTATGTATATTGAACGTGATGGGGATGGTAAGTAAGACTTTTTTAATGAGTTAAATCTTTGATGTTACTGCTAAAAAAGAGCTGCAGAATGTGTCCAAACGTGTCAAGTCTGTAGCTCGCCCTTGTTAAGAGTTTTGCACAGGTGTAACATCGATGATTAAAAAACGATTTGAGAATAGACCTGTTAACACAACTAAACTTTCATCAACATTTTCCCATCTACTTACACTTTATTCCGTAATGACTTGGTGTCGATGAGTCGTAAACAGGTAATTTCTAACTATAAATCAATAACACGAATAAAAAAATATAAAAAAATGCGTGTACTGATTACCCGACTATGTTTTTAATGCTAATTAAGGCCTCTTTTACTTAGTATATATATCGCAGGTGTGGATATCAAAATGGTCATATCATACACTTTTTATCATATGTTTTTTCCTTTAAAATAAAATCAAAGTACTGAAAGTACTGAAAGCTAAGGCAAAAGTGATACTAAGATATATATATATTATTTTTGGAAAGGGGAACAAAATAAAGACGAAGTTCCCATCATATTGTACAGAAGGATTAACTGTTAATTTTGTTATAAATCATAGTTTTATGTAAAAGTTAACCACTGTGAAGTTATTCTTCTTATGTGTACAGTATATGTTTATATGCTTGCATAGGAGTTGCTTCCCTCTGTCCATATTTCAAACGTTAAAAACTGAAATTGGCAATTTTAAACCATTAAATAGATTATGCACAGATTGAGTTCATCTTTGAACATTGCCTTTGTTGTTGAATAAGATATCTACCAAGTTTCATCAGAATCTGGCCTTATCTGACAAAGTTAATTGGCAAAAACCATTGACCAATCAGAGCACAGTATGCTAATTAATTATGCATGGCTTTCACTCAATTTTGAACCTATCATCGAAGTTTGTATATTGATCAATATATATTCAAGCAAATTATCTTGTAAAGTGTGGACATTGACCAGGGTATGCATGCTTTTTAATACGTGTGAATTATGTTCAAGTTTCAATTTTGTATCAGTCTGTGTATATTGTTTATACACAAACCCAAGTTTCATTAAAACTGAACAATATTTAAGGATATTAACTTGCTGAAACCAAATTGTGGACAGACTAGTGGATGACTGCTTTCCATACAATGTACCTTTACAAGTCTGTCAAAATTTTTGAAAATATTTTAAAAACAGTTTTTCACATATACACTGCAGTGAAAAGGTCTCTACTCGTGAAAAATGGAATTATTTTGCATCAGTGTTCCTAGGAACAAATAAGATAAAAAAGCACTCTAATTCAATATAATACATTGTTGTATGTTTCAATATTGAATAAGATAACCAAAATATAATAGAGTTACACTATTTTCCCTCTATTTCCATTGCATAGATTCTTCACAAAAAGAAAGGTATAGCATGTCTGATCCTATTGACTTTTGCTTATATTGTCAATAAAATTTGTTGAAATTGAAATTGAAAGGTATAGCATATGTTCAGCTTTATCGTTGTCGTCATAGGCTAGCATTTGAAATAACATGCACATATCAATTTCAAATATATTTTAAAAAAGTACTGCAAATGTACCATCTAGAGCACATACTATGTTATTACAGTTGTCATTAGTGTTGGTTTTGATACCATTGTGCAACAAATATTGACAAGACTTATTGAAAGTTGAGGTTGCATGTGTATTTGTTTGTAGTGCAGGTTTTGATGTTCAGAATGATGAAGCAAGTTTTAAATATTTTGTTTGAATACTTAGTTAGGAAAGCACTGACAATTACCCTCTCACATGTACAGGTTGTTTAGCTGTAGCCTTCACCTTGAATGTATGAACTTGACCTTAAAACTNGTTTGTTATCGGATAGATTGATACACCGATACATTAGTCGTACACTGCTATTTAACTGGCTGATCTACATTGTGCGTTTTTACCTTGCTATTTGCGACTTTAAGCAACATATTTCTTAATGCTACTTCATATAACGTATGCAGACAAAATAGACAAAGATCAGTCTCTGCATTCAAGCAGGCCAATCTTGATCTACATCGATAGATACGCGTGT
>NW_018408677.1:19400-23567 GCF_002113885.1 Mizuhopecten yessoensis
TATCGATCAGTTATAATTTAATATGAGTATATAGTTAAAATACTAAATGTATGGAGCAGGCAGTTCTTATATAAAACTTCTATCATCATACCTACTATTTGAGTTCGTTCCAAGGTTGATATGTACATTTTAAAACTTGTGAATGTCTGCAAATCTAACATCTCCATGGTGTTTTGTATACTACGGAAGTGAATATTCACATAGTAAACGATGAGTCAGAATAAGGTATATATTATCCGGATTATAGAGCATATCGTAAAAACATATACGGATTATGGTCTTGAACGAAATAAATACTATTCTGTATACATAAGGATGTATTTAATTCAACCTAATTATAATGGATTTGAAAAACAAATGGAAAACATATTTTCTCAGTGAAGAAAAGAGAATACGGAAGTAAAATATCCGTATGTTGATGCATTGTAGTACATGGTCTTTATTATCCGGATTATCCATTTGCATGAACAAATATGCTATAAAGGCCGTATTATAAACTGATAATTTTGTAATTACTTCAGATAATAAAAAGAACATTCCTTTTATCTTATCTCATACGTATCAATGTAGAAAAAACCCGGAGTTATTTAACCTTTTAGTTACAATATATAGATACTAGAGGTCGCTTTTACGGATATGAATCGACCATGTATTATATATATATAATTAAAATACCATGTCTATAAACTTGAATCTATGATATTCAATATATTCCACATACAACTGTACATATATCAGGAACTTCCTTACATTTACAAGTTCAATATTGAATGACCTAGTATAAATGATTGTCGCATTTGATTAATACATACAAATCTATTTTTCATTCGATACATTTCACCTTGTATACATATTGTGGTGAGTTATATGCATGTTTAATAACAACAACCGACAAAATATTATTATATGTAATTCATCCTATTTTTAAAGAAAAAATAAAAGTAGCATACAAAAATAAAAACAGCCAAATTATAGTGATACAAAAATGAATATGTTACACATAATTTTATGTAAAATGATATACATATTATAGTCATATACACTTTTCCGCACACATATTTGAATCAGAAATATATTGTTCTGTAATGGTACTTCCTCCATAGACATAAATCAATATGTAACAACGGCATCAACGGCAAATTTGATTTACTGCTGAACCTTACATACACGTGGATCTCTTAACTATTGATTCACTGGTTGATTAAGATATATCTCATATTTCATAATACATGTATATAGTCGAGAAATGAATAAAAAATAACCAGTAAAGATCAAGTCATACATTGGTCACATATGATCCTACAGCTGTATTGCCGCCTGGTTTCATAGTTGATTTTGGGACACTCGTGCAATGTATATTTTTTCTTGTTGTCATGACGTTGATGACTGTTTAGTAAGTTTTTAAATATTGCATTGTTGTCGGTATATTATTTATTTCTACTTACTATTTACAAATAAAACAGTTCAAATCAAGGTACACACAAAAATAAACCACAGAGTTATTTGCGATTTGCTTAAGATGAGTATGGCATCTAAGTCTTCGTGACTCCGAATATGCCGAACTTCATCGTTCAATGTTTTTACTTTTATTTTTCCGTTCATCACCCAGGCTCCTTGTTGATTTTTACGTGTCATATCTTCCATGATCACTAAACCAGATTGCTTTAGTTTGGGTCTGTTTTTTATCACATTGAACTTTGAGCGTCTGCGGACGAACTTGCAAATAACGGCCCGGGCCTTGCCAGCTCTGTGAACACCAAGTCTATGCGCAGTGTCAATTTCGTTCGGGTCTACCTTCTTTGTGTGAATTTATTTCAACACGTGGTTGCAAACACACTTGCTACACAGCGGCGTGTAACTTGCCAAAGGGTGCGTCACCCAGTTTATGATAGCAGCGATAACAGCGAGTTTATACACACATGTGCAAAGGAGTTTCACTCTCCGTTTGCCTGGGCAACCAAATAAAGATTGTGCTTTGAATATATGTCATATAAAACTGCTTTTAAATGATGTTTCATGTTGGTATTGCATGTATGAATCGGCCTTTCATTATCGGGTCCTCCAGGTATTAAATTCGCATCAGATTTGAAATTACTTCAAACTCTGAAAGTCCGGGGATCTGTAGACCATCTTACATTTATATATTCTTACAGATATAATACATGTACGTACCCGTCGTAATGCTCACCCCGCAACCCTGAGCGCCCAAGGAGGGCAGCCATTACTACCATTTGTAAAGTACTTGGTATGACCCGATCGAGGATCGAACCCGCGACCTCCCGCGCTCGAGGCGGACGCTCTGCCACTACACCACCACCGATACGGTACAATGTAAGTAACATTGAAAATGAGCCGTGCGACGAGAAAACCAACATTGTGGACTCTGCGTAAAGTATCGACCCGGATCAGCCTAAGCATGCCGTGCAGGCTTACCCGGAAAGACACGTTCCGCCTCCTAGGGATTTTCTGTTTTAGGACCCATTACTCTATACCTCTATCCCCCTGAGACGGAATGTCTCGGCCCGGATCAGTCTGCGCGGATTGCGCAGGCTGATCTGGGTAGATACATTATGTAGTCCAGGTTTCTGTTATCTAAATGCGATTTTATATTTTGACTGTTCGCAATGAAATATGTAACGGCGAAATATTGAGACTTTTACATTATGCAGATTCCATAATGTTGGTCTTATCGCAGGATGGCTCAAATATTCTGTCGGGCTCTTTGCAAATTATTATACGTTTCTATATTATGGACCGGAGTCCAGACATTGCAACTAAATGAATTGAATTAGGTATGGTACTACTGGTTACAGGAATTCAGCAGGATAATGGCTGGTATAAACGAATTAAATAAAATGATACTCACCACTAGAAACAACTACCGTTGATCCTCCAAATATCAGGGGAAAAATACACTAACAAGCCGATGGGCTTATCAGTGTAGAAATATCTGCGTACTGCTGAATACCACCAATATGAGAACGTAGTTTTTTACGTATCACGTGATAAATACACGCGGGTTATCTTGTAAATTGCTCAGTAATTTTCCACTAAATGTGCTGTCTCTGTCGGCGAACCGAGAACGCTTGTTAGGCCGACAGCATCACTAGAACGACGGGTACACAACCTTTTGAAGCTACTTTTTGACCGCTGAATGGGCCTCAAGATATTTATAGATAAATTACGATGTAGCTTATATTATACCCAATTACCTTTTGCCCTCATCACTGTGACCGAATTACCTTGTGTTTTTATAACTGTGACCGAATTACCCTGTGCCCGTATTACTGTAATCGAATTACCCTGTGCCCTTATTACTGTGACCGAATTACCCTGTGCCCTTATTACTGTGACCGAATTTATTTATTTAAATCAAATCTTTAAGTAAGTTTTCTAGATCAACATCTTCTATACCCTCAGACTGTTCACTGTAAAGTTTTGTGTAAAATGCTTCTATTTCTTTCAGGATTTCTTTTTGTTCAGTAATTATTTCTCCATTAACTTTTTCTGTTTTATATATTCTTTTGTTAGTAAAATTTCTAGACTCCAGACTGCAGAAGTATTTTGTCGCCTTTTCCCCCTCTTCCATCCAATTAACTTTAGACCTAATTAGATGTCCTTTCATTTTTGTTTGTCTGATGGTTTCTAATTCCCTTTTTTTTTGGTGTAAAATATCAAATTTATTTGCTAAATTGTCTTCAGATTCTATCCTATTTATACTTTCCATTAATTCTTTTTCTTGTCTTTTTGTCTTTTTTGACTTCTGTATTGCATGAGAAATACTTTTGCTTCTAATTTCCAACAGTAGAGTTTCTAAAAAAAGTTGGTCGTCGATTGAAAATCTAATATCTTTATTGTCAATGTCTTCTATATTTCCATCATATGTACTATCTGCATATTGTTTCTTTATACGTTCAATTGTATCTTTTACCTTCTTCACATATTCATGATCATAAAGTAAACTAGTGTTAAATTTCCATAGTCCCTTACCCTGTTCAAAATTGGTAGTCTTTATTTCTAATGTAATGATCGAATGGTCTGTTCTATATCCTGGTTTAATATCTGCTTTATCTACTATATTTAAAAGATTGTCAGTTGTAAGGAAGAAATCTAGCCTAGCTTGCTTAATTGTTTTTTTTCCCTCCATGAGTACCTACGGAAGTCTGG
>NW_018408677.1:25280-27833 GCF_002113885.1 Mizuhopecten yessoensis
GTCTACCTTCTTTGTATGTATTTATTTCAACACGTGGTTGTAAACACACTTGCTACACAGCGGCGTGTAACTTGCCAAAGGGTGCGTCACCCAGTTTATAATAGCAGCGATAACAGCGAGTTTATACACACATGTGCAAAGGAGTTTCACTCTCCGTTTGCCTGGGCAACTAAATAAAGATTGTGCTTTGAATATATGTCATATAAAACTGCTTTTAAATGCTGTTTCATGTTGGTATTGCAAGTGTGAATCGGCCTTTCATTATCGGGTCCTCCAGGTATTAAATTCGTATCAGATTTAAAATTACTTCAAACTCTGAAAGTCCGGGGATCGGTAGACCATCTTACATTTATATATTCTTACAGATAGAGTACATGTATGTACATACTATATCACAGAGTTGAATAATCAAGACATCCTATTTCACTTACCTTTTACTGTAATGCAGCGCTTCATTGCAATCATCTGCAGTTGCATGTTAGATTTATATGGGTTTATGTTCCACTTCCAATTTTGTATGGCCCGTGAAGGCTTACGTTTGTAAAAAATAGAGTTAATGACGCATGCGCTACAAAAGTTCCACCAATCTACGAATCATATAGAGCAAGGGAGCTAATCAGTCCACACAGGCGGACATGAAATAAATCAAAAAATTGTAAATCATGTAACATTATAAGGTAAGAGTAATAAGTTATATTAAACTCCCTGAAAAACAAACATTGCGATTTTTATAATAAGTCAAAATAACAAAAGAAAACGACTCCAGATTATAATCAATTCTTTCAATTTCCCCATAAGTTCAACAACGTGATTTTAAATCCCCCAGTAGATAAGATTCTGACTTGTTTAAAATACAATCTGTACGCGAGCAAAGGAACGTTTAAGAAATGTGTGATGGGTGTTTGTCAAGGTCTTTTATAAATCTATCGATTCCCTATAGTAGTCTCGGCCTGGCTGTTAGTTTAAGTTTCGGGAAGGCTCGAACTTGGGTACACCCTCTGGGAGCTATTGTGGGCGCTTCTTACGAGTGTTTGATGTCGGAAGGTGGCTAATTAATATTTTAAGAATTTCTTCCTAGACATATTCATAGCACACGTATTCCCCTACACACCCATGCCAAGCTCTTTAGCGTACGTTCGTTTCTCCGTCTGTAAGAGACAAACACAAGTAACCGGGGCGGGTAAAACGCTATTTTCACAACCCTTGTAACTTCATTCCAGTTTGTTTCCCTTGTACGTACTGCGATATATCATAGCTAGGAATTGATGCATATAAGGGTGGTTGTCATTGGACATACATGCTGCTGAAAACGACAACGCAATCTAAACGACCTTTGTAAACATGACGAGCAAAGACTCCTCTTACCGCACTGTTTTAAGTCCTATTTGGGTCGGGTTTGATTCACCTAGAAAGCATGCGTGTATGAGCAGTGAGGGGTTGATTGGATATAGATGCTGTTCAACACGGCCTACAGACCCCAGCTATATGCAATCGAAACGATCTTTGAAAACATGATGAACAATGGCCCTTCTTCCCACTCTGTTTTCGATATTTTATACATGTGGAAATGGGGTTAATGGAAAATCATTCACTGTACTGCCGAAGGGGAAATAGCTTTATTTTTCTTTTTATTCAGTTTTTGGGCGAGTTTTTGTGTGAACGAAAGTATTAGTGGTCCTTTTGGAGCGAGTTTCTGTGGACGAAATTGTGTTTGACAAGTTGATTTTGTACACGACATTTTCCGCACTAATTGTTAGTGCGTTTCCTGGGCTTTTTAATCTAAACAAGATGTTTATTCGTATTAATAACCAAGGTAACAACATTTTGTACCAATTTCTCCATGTTTTTCATCTTTGACTTAATTTTTATACTTGGTCGAGTTTGTGTGACCCTGTCAGCTATTTCGACGTACAGATTCACCAAGTTTGTTAACGCCGTGTTTACACGAACTTCTATGACATAAGACTTTTCTCACTACAATCGTTCAGATTTGAAGTATAAATTCACTACCAGATTAAATATATCTATAATAAGCCTTCGGTTTCAAGCTAACCGAGGAGATATACAGTTACAACAGCATATTGTATTTAAGTAATTCTGTTTGTTTATGTATTTTGTATTGTACTATTGTCTCATGGTGATTGTTTTTCTCTGTTTTATGTTGTGATATGTAAATTTTCATGTTCCTGTTTTGATAACGGGGCAGATCTCCCTGAACATTTGACAAATTTCCTTGTCAGCACTGTCATTACTACTTCTTTACCCATATATATCTATTTAAGTAATACACATCCAACCAACATTTGTTTGTTCGGATCCAGTACCAATATTGGATCAAACTGTCGTTATCACTTATGAGAACTATATATATATATAGCTATATTTTCAATTATAGTATATCAATTCTATCTTCTTGTAATATGATGTATATGTACAGGTAACTGTTCTGTTTCACTGTGTCTTGAAAAAGGAGCGGATCGCTCCGAAAATTTGACAACCTAAACTTGTCCACACTGTTGGAATTACTTCTTTGCCCCATATATATATATATAT
>NW_018408677.1:28550-38209 GCF_002113885.1 Mizuhopecten yessoensis
TTTCTGTTTTATGTTGTGATATGTAAATTTTCATGTTCCTGTTTTGATAACGGGGCAGATCTCCCTGAACATTTGACAAATTTCCTTGTCAGCACTGTCATTATTACTTCTTTGCCCATATATATCTATTTAAGTAATACACATCCAACCAACATTTGTTTGTTTGGATCCAGTACCAATATTGGATCAAACTGTCGTTATTACTTATGAGACCTATACATATATATATGTATGTAAATGATACACCAATAAGTCTTTGCAAAGGAAAATATATAATAAAATAATATAACCGTCAGTGCACATCAATCCGCATGAAGAAGCCCTAGAAGGCAGAAAGGCCGAGCGGCCGATCTGACAGATTTATTATTATATCCTTCCTACATGTACATAAAGCCTAACAGACACATTAAATATGGTATAAAATGTCAAACACTAGTATTGTTTGCTCTAAAGATTTATATGAAAATGACAACGCTACAGCGTTATGTGATTTTCGGTGTTATATCGTAATTACGCTGTCACAAACTAAGGTTATAGCTACTCATGTGTAAGAAAGTTAATGAAGAACAATACTGGTATCTTGTCATACTTCCTATCAAAATACTTAAAGTAGAAGTAATTATGTATATATGAATAAAATACATGAACAAGGAAATTAAATGAATACAAATCAGATGAAAACGATGATATAATGTATGGGTTTTTTTCATCAGTTTACCTACATTTTGGTATAATAAGTAATCACATATGATAAGGAGAATGTGGCCCGATAGGGTCACTGGATCTAAAAAATAAATCTTCTAGAGGGCACCATGCGTATTTTTCACATAGTTATAAAAAGCCGGCATGCTTTAATCCAGAGAATACTTTCCATCAGACAGCTCGGACGTGAGAAACACTTTTACGAGACCATTTTGAACGGGAAAATAAGTACAAATATATATTGTGAAACAACCGACACTGGTCCGTCCTCCGCCCTTAGGTCTTAGATACAAACCCGTGATACAACACTACGAAAACATCCCCCTTTCACAAACGACGAAATTCAGACTGTTGTTGCGTATGAACATGCCTCTGAACACCAATGTCCGGAGAAAAGGTCCCAAATACTCTGATAATAAATTCAACAATGTAAAGAAACTTGAAAGATGAGTCTACTACCTTACTAAGTAAGAGCCATGCACTGATAGTAACCGAAATAAGCAACTGTGAAATAAGTAAAACAACAAAGGGAAGCGACGGTGAAATAGTGGATCAAATTAAGAGAAATTACTTTGAAATAAGTGAAACAAATAAAAGGAATCGACTTTGAAATGGTGATACCACTGAAAAGAAGCTACGTTGAAATAAGTGAAACAAACAAAGAGAAGCTTCTTTGTAATAAGTGGAAAAAACTTGAGGGAAGCTTCTTTGAAATAAGTATAAAAAACCAAACGGAAGCTACTTTGAAATAAGTGAAAGAAACAAAGGGAAGCTACTTTAAAGTAGAAACAACCAAAGGGAAGCTACTTTGAAATAAGTGAAAAAACCAAAGGGAAGATACTTTAAAAAAAAAAATGAACCCACCAAAGAGAATCTACTTTGAAATAAGTAAAAAAACAAACAAAGGGAAGCTACTTTGAAAAAATAAAATCCACCAAAGGAGGTTTCTTTGAAATAAGTGATTAGAGCTTCTGTGAAATTGTGAAACAAATAAAGAGATTTGAAACTGTTGGTATTATACGCTTTACACCATCATAGTTACATTTTTCTTTGTTTAGGTTTAATATTTTGTATTTTTGAAATATGACAACTCCTGTCGTGTTAGTTACGACCTAGTTATGTCAGTATGTGAATTAATTAAATCAAATATCATGACATAAAAAGTTGTACAGGCAAACTCATTAAGATTGATGTGAGACATATGATTAAAATAGGGTGTACTGCTATGGGGAAAAGGTGAAAAAAATACTTAATGATCTCAACGTTACTTAAAATTAACATATACAGGATTCCGCTTAATTATAAAGTCTGAAGCAAACGCTTAGGAAAAAAAGGAATGCGTATATAGGTAAACCTGTCTAATCCTTACCTGTATTATAAACCACCATAACCCTATGATCGATGTAACAATAATCCTTACCTGTATCATAAACCGCCGTAACCCTATGATCGATGTAACAACATAAATGTGACGTTACCTTTGTTTGTATACATTAATCATGTTGGATAATGGCAGGGTCGACACGGATGCGTTGCTTCTGAGATATAACACGTCGCTGAAGTTCAAATCTTGAAGCTCATTCGTTTTAAATTTATCTAAGCTCAGCTTAACCGGATTTTCGTTTTCGATTTTACATAGATCCGATACTATTTTTCTAATGAATCATTTAAAATTTAGTTTCTATTATTCGAACACTAGTTAACTAAAACAGTACAGTTCCGTAGCATGTTCTATGGTGTATGTAGGAAATGAACGCAGCAATGACATGCTCTGTACGAATCTCCATATTACTTTTATATTACCTGTATACGCATCAAATGGTTTCATCACATCCGGAACTTTACGTGTGCTCTGGGTCATTATGAACATACCGTCAGAAGAACACTGACCGTGCTGATGACTCTACAGCTAATCTATATAGCGCTTCTGACTGCTCACGTTTATGGTAATGTATATAATATTTAATGAGATTTTTTAACGCTGCCAGGACAAATTAATCATTGATATTCTTCCTTTTAAGTAGATAAATTTTGTTAAATGTGTTACAGTTAGTCGACTTATCAATTATAACTGATGTTTTATCATTGGAAACCAAAGAAAACATCCAAACAGAATACATTTCTTGTTTTATTGTTATTATGTTTAATATTCTCACCCAATTTCACTCTTAGCGTTATATTGTGTTTTTAGTAACAATGAAAAGTAATTACTTTATCAACGATACATATTTTTTGTTACATATGTTTTCCAGATAAACTGTATTCTTGTAAGAAAAAAACGTGCTTTTGCTGAAGTTTTATCAACTTGTTTGTTTCTATTTAGAAATAGTTACATTTATCAGTATCCTTATTACCTCCATGATATCCCTTTACTTAATTAGTGACTAAACCTCCATCGTTCTATTGTTATTGCCAATTAGTGGTCTGCCTGCTATTGACCTATTAATTAGTGACGATGATGTCCTGTATTACCTGTCGAAAAACTACTCTCTGCCCTGTCAGGACACGCGGATCTTACTAAATAACTCAAGTCATCACCCAGCGTGACGAACTTACCTGAACCAGACAACAATCTTTCGAGCTTTACCTGATTATACAATCAAAAAATATTATAAATACAAAATTCATCAAAATGATAAGATGTGTATAAGGTATCACTGATTAACACACTCTGGGCATGTTCTTCGAAAACATTCTCAAAGTGAGATATAAATCTAGCCGTGGCCACAGCGTACCAATCAAACGGTGATGGTACATGTATACACTATCTCCAGTATTACGTCTGATTTTACGTAAAGTAGATTTTTTGCAGTGTTTACCTGCAGTAGACCACAAAAAGGTGTGTTTCATTGCTTGTCAACTTTTCCCACAACATGCTTATGTAATGACAATGAGTTATCTAATTTATTTATTTCCTTCACACATCAACATTTCAACTGACGATTCATCACCGTAAAATTAACATTTAATAGTTATTTATGTTAAATGTGATGTCAATTTGAAAACTTTATCACATATTGTTCATTTGCATCTCAGCACGACACAACTATTACATTTACATACAAAATATTGTGTTGGCATGTCTTACGTGCTATGCAGCGTTTCTACCTAGAAGTATAAGTTACACACATGCAAAGTATTCTGTTGTCAATAAATATACTAGACTTAGATATCCTGTATTTTATGTATATGTGTATGTTTTGGTTAAAGCTAAGTTCTTTTCATTTCTCAAAGCTTTAAGATTATACAAAAAAATAACGTAGCTATGATTTGTGTTCCGAGAGGCTTTACTGTGTGGTCGTTATGGTGACCGGGCCCATCGTGCACACAAATGTTGTAAAAGTTACCTAGTGGAAAGTGATTTTGTTTAGAATAGGAAACAACAAATTTAAGAACGTGTGCCATCATTTGAATGCCAATATATGTTTCGACAGATCAAATAGATGTGTTTTCAGATTTGCTAGCTTTTAAAGCCCCTAATTTTAGTGCAACAATTTTGATTTTTCACCAACCACTGATTATAGTTAACCAACATTTGATCAACCGGAGAATGATTTCCTCTATTGAGATATTGTGACAAAACGGGCTTACCCAATAGTTAATTTAATTAATTAATGTGATTAATTTATGTTAGATTCATCATATCTTTGAAATGTAAGTCGTGTGCTAGTCGGGGTCAGTAATGTGTCAGATAACAGTAGCCTAATGGGTACATGTGTTACTTAGAGTAATTATAGTCACATATGTATGTACCAAATGCTTATGATGATAGGTTTATAGGTATAAGGACAGACGGCGGGTATAGGCAATGATGTAACATACTGTATGTACTGGAAAACGTATTTAACGGGATGCATCCAATATTCAGAGAGTCGGGGAATTGGCCATGAGAGGGACAGGTCAATTTGGACCCAGGTTCAGAGAGACAGAGTATAGGGAGTGTGGCCATGGTTTGGCACAGGATAGTTACTTAGCTCGAAGTCAGAGACACAACGTGAAGTATTACCATACGTAGATGAGATGGTGTAACCACCTGTACATGTACCTGTAATGAGATTGTTGATTTACGTCTATGAATAAACATCATTATTATCAACTGTTACGTGTGTTTACGGCTACTGTGTTACAATATCTGTGTATTCCATGCTAATACTCTTAGCTAGTCGTTGACTTATACTATTTTCTGTGTTTAACGTGAGTCATCATGAAGGGTACCACATGTGGAGAAAGGAAACGTTTAATATTCTGGATCCACTGGTATTGCCTCCATTTGCTGTTTGTTGTGGTGTCCCCTAATATCAAGATTGTTTCTTTTTGTAATGACTTAAATAATGACGGCATGTATTTCTAAATATTAATAATAATAATGATATACAACATTTGATATAGCGACCTATCTAGCTAGAATAAGCCACTATAAAGCGAGTACATATATAAAATAAACATTAATCGGTATACTTTTTGAATAATTCGCAGGAGCTGCCTTATCAGGCGCTAACTACTAGTTTTGTGCCACCTGGCTAATATCTCCCTATGTGTGTATGCCTGCGTGTGTGTTGGAGATGTATTGTATTCTGTTTGTAGTGGGATCGTGCTTCGAACGGTATCATTAATAATGCCACCTCACTTGAATGCTACATCAGAAATACCGAAACATCCAGACTATTTCATACTCAACCTGGGTTATTGGAGCTGTGTGGGCAGGAGAAAATTACATCGCTAAATATTCAATGCGTCCGATGACTTCGGGGATCGCAATCCCGCCGCCTGCGTTGAAGGTCGAAATGTTAACCACTATACTAATCGATATTATTTATTCAGACATAAGAAATGTGAACTGTTAATAATCTATTGTCTTGTCTCATGTATACAATCACTGTAAGAACATCTGTTTGTTCGTCTACATCCAGTGCAATCCTGTACCTACGAATGACGTTGTTACAGCTGTAACGGTTGTGCATTCTGGTATGTCGCATGTCTAGGTCCCGTATTTATCCTTTGACATAAAAGTTGCACCCTTTGAACTCTTCTCGTTCTTGAGTTCGCTGGTATATCTATATTTATCTTGTTTTATCGCTGATATTTTGGATCCATTTCGTTTATATTTTGTAGCATCAATTTCTTTTCTGTTGAATCAACTACATGTTTTATTGAAACGTTCTTCTATTCAAATGCTTTCAATTTGTACATAAGACGAATACAATGGGTAAATCAAACGATTTCATTGGAAACGTCTAATCAAGCGCTAACTTCTGGTCATTTGCCACCTAGCTAAAGCATCCAGAAGAATGCCTACCAGTATGTGTACTGGATCGTTTTTTCTCTTTTGTGACATTGCGTAATGTAGTTCAACCTTAACGTTATGTAATAGCACAGCTATTGCAGCACCCAGGTCAGTGCACATGCATGATCATCCTGGATTATTGTAACAGAGTGGGTAGGACAAAACACCTTTTTAAGTATAAGCTACGACAATTTCAGCAATGAACCTAGGCTGCCTGTGTGGACGGCCCGAAGACTTAACGTACCCGGAAAAAAATCTGCAACGTCAAAGTTAGTGGACGTCGTAAGCGCTAATATTACCCGACACCAATAGACATTTTAATCTGCAGACCATTGCTATCTGTTATCAAGGTTAATTTACATTACCGTGCAGGGTTAACCGACGTCGAAGGACATTTTACGTTGCCATTACACTATAGAACATGTCACCGTTTGCTTTAATGACAATTTTGAAGATATTCTTAAGAAAATATTGTTGATTGATTTTAATTCATCACAAGTCATTGTAATCCATGCATGCGTATTGCAGGGGAGACAGAATGGAACCAAATGGCGAGAGATACACTGAAAGAGGCCCTCATGGCGAAGATCAACACGAACGTGGCTAAAAATGTGATACTATTTATTGGTGACGGGATGGGTATATCTACTGTGACCGCTGCTAGGATATACAAGGGCCAACGTATGGGAAACCTCGGCGAGGAAACGGTCCTGTCATTTGAGAAGTTTCCACATGTTTCTCTGTCAAAGGTACCATTTAAAGCGTATTTAGGATTTGTGTTAATTATCTTGTATCGTTACTATAAAAGTTAAGTTGTTTAAGATAACTACGAGTGTTAATTTATGTATATCTGTCTAATTTATTGAAAACACTCGCACACAACCTTACTTTTCGCATATCTCGTATCTTAAAGAAATCTAAAATTACTTTACTATGGAGTCCGAGCCATTTCGGAATTGAGGGCAACGAATTTGTTGACAGAGAAGCAAAACATGCTTTAAATCTCCAACAAACAAATATCAAACTACCATATCCAGCTTTAAAACCTATTACTCGTACAGCCATTCAAAATGAATGGCAGCAACGTTGGTCTCTCGAGACCAGAAACAATCTCTTTAAAGTACAACCGAAACTTAAAACATTTGTTCCCAGTCTGAAAGTTCGTAGAGAGGAAGTTGTCCTCTCTCGGCTCCGCACTGGGCACACTTATCCTACTCATTCGTACCTTTTAAAACAAGAAGATTCACATTCATGCCACGCATGTGACACTCCATTTACAGTGGAACATTTTTTAATAGAATGTTCCATTTTAAAACACATTCGTGATAATTACTTTCGAGTCCCGGATGCTGAAAACTCTTTTCAGTTCCGTGGATTCGAAGGCATTATTTAACTATTTGAAAGACATCGATCTATTCTATAGACTCTGACGTCTTTTAACCCACCTTATCATTTTTGACGTTATATATATCACATAGTCCATATCCTCTATTCGTTATTTTTTTATGAGCTCACCTGGCCCGAAGGGCCAAGTGAGCATATCCCATTGCGCAGCGTCCGTCGTCCGTCAACTTTTCCTTTAAAACGTTACTAGTCCTGAACGGCTAAGAGGATTTTGACNCTTCTCAACCAATTGAAGGATTTTGACCAAATTTGTCCTAGAGCATCTTTGGACAAAGAAGACTCAAGTTTGTATAAACGGAGGGTGTGGCCCCTCTGGGGGCGGAGGGGCGGGGCCCAATAGTGGAAATAGAGGATGTTTTTTTCTCCTACTATACAAGCGAAGGAATTTAAACCAAATGCAGTCTGAAGCATGCTAAGAGACAAAAGAATAAATTTTGTATAAACTGAGGTGTGTGGGACCCTTCTTTGAAGCAGATGGGTGGGGCACATTAGGGGAAATAGAGCAAAACATTAAAGATCCTTCTCCTTCTGTACCGATACAGAGATTTTGACCAAATTCGGTCTGGAGCATCATTGGACAAAGGGTTCTCAGTTTTGTATAAACGGAGGATATGATCCCCCTGGGGGCAGAGGGGCGGGGCCAAATAGGGGGAAAATAAGTAAATCTTTAAAAATCTTCTTCTTCTCAACCAATAGAAGGATTCTGACCAAATTTGTCTTAGAGCATCTTCAGACAAATGAGACTCAAGTTTGTATAAACGGAGGGTGCGGCCCCTCTGGGGGCATAGGGGCGGGGCCCAATAGTGGAAATATTGGATTTTCCCCCTACTATACAAGTGAAGGGATTTAAACCAAATGCAGTCTGAAGCATGCTTAGGGACAAAAGAATCAATTTTGTTTAAACTGAGGTGTGTCGACCCCCTTCTTTGGTGCAGATGAGTGGGACCCATTAGGGGAAATAGAGAAAAACATTAAAGATCCTTCTCCGTTGAAGGGAATTTAACCAAACTTGTTCTAGAGAATCTTAGGGCAAGGGGAATTGAATATTTATAAATGGAAGATGTGCCCCCTCCCAGGCGGAGGAGCAGGGCCCAATAGGGGAAATAGAGAAAAATGTTTTCCCTTCTGTACAAATGAAGGGATTTAAACCAAATGTGGTCTGAAGCATGCTCAGGGGAAAAAACCCAATTTGTATAATTTGTATAAAAAGGTGCATGTGAGGCCCAATAGGGGAAATAGAGGAAAATTGGGACATAACATGGAGACTCATTTTCTTGGTGTCTTTCCCACCAACATAGATTTATATGTAGTTCTTCTTGCAACTTTGTTTCTTGTACTCCTTTGATAAGCCTGTATGGTACTCAGCAGGTTTTAAATTGAAAAATCAAATACCAGGTGAGCTATCAAGGCCCCTGGAGCTCTTGTCATTTTTACCCCCTTTTTATTTAAATTATTTATACATACAATGCGAATGCTTTTCAAATGAACCTTTTTATCTGATTTTATCTTCGCTACTCACATGTTTGTTAACACAATTAAAATCCCCAATTTTTTATTACTCATTGCCATTTTTTTTTTATTGAAATGCATCAACGCGATCAAACTGTAGTTTTGAAACTGTGATAATAAAGGCGATGTTGAGTAATGACGTTATTGTGAAAGTTACATATCAGGTGTGAATGCACAATATGTAATACAACGTGCGGGAAACTATGAAGGATAATATGACTGGCCCAAGATATTGGGAAAACGCAAATTATGCTGGTGACATGTATTGTATCTATCTGAGTCATTTGATGTATCATACTAGGAATTTAATGTTCAAACGTTGTAACACTACCTGCTACATCAAGTTTATTACATCGAAACAGAATCAATATCATTGTTCAAGGAGTTGTATCGTTTCAATCTACATATGTTTTAGATATTGTGCCGGATATGTTCCAGGTTTATTGACCGGTTTGTGCCGGATATGTTACAGGTTTACTGAACTGTTTGTNCCGGATATGTTACAGGATTACTGAACTGTTTGTGCCGGATATGTTACAGGTTTACTGAACTGTTTGTGCCGGATATGTTACAGGATTACTGAACTGTTTGTGCCGAATATGTTACAGGATTAGTGAACTGTTTGTGCCGGATATGTTACAGGATTAGTAAACTGTTTGTGCCGGATATGTTACAGGGTTACTAAACAGTTTGTGTCGGATATGTTACAGGTTTTCTGAACTGTTTGTGTCGGATATGTTTCAGGTTTACTGAACTGTTT
>NW_018408678.1:0-1410 GCF_002113885.1 Mizuhopecten yessoensis
TAATCGACCACTGTACAGTCCCGACCTGTAATCAACCACTACACAACCCCGTCCTGTAATCCGGACCACTGTACAGTCCAATACTGTAAACCGGACCACTGTTCGGTCACGTCTTGTGATCGACGACTATACAGTTCCGTCCTGTAATCGACCACTTTACAGTCCCGTCCTGTAACTCGGACCACTGTACAGTACAGTCCTGCAATCGACCACCGTACAGTCCTGACTGTAATGAACCACTACACATCCCCGTCCTGTAATCCGGACCACTGTACAGTCCCGTCTTGTAATTCGGACCACTGTACAGTCTCGTCCTGTAAGCCGGACCACTGTACAGTCTCGTACTGTAATCGACCTCTATACATTCCCGTCCTGTAATTCGGATCACTGTACAGTCCCGTAATGTAATCGACCATTATACAGTCCTGTCCTGTAATCCGGACCACTTGACAATCCCGTCCTGTAATCGACCACTTTACAGCCCCATTCTGTAACCCGAACCACTCTACAATCCCGTCCTGTAATCGACCACTTTACAGCCCCGTTCTGTAATCCGAACCATTACACAGCCCTGTCCTGTAATCAATACACTACACAGTCCCGTCCTGCAATCAATTCACTACCACTACTGTCAGATATCTTAATTAAAATCCAATGAATTCATCATTAATCCACAATTAAAATGTAAAAAATCATTAATTGTGGTCATTACTTTCATCTAGACAAAATCTGTTAGATTAATTAATTTGTTAAATAATGACCATTAATACAAAGAAAAGTAATTAAAATTCATTAAAATTTCATTATTGTAACCAATTATATAAGTAATAGGTAATTGAATGAAGAAATGTGTATATTTAATGGTAATTAATTATTCTTTTAATGGTCATTACTCACATAAATTAATCAATCATAATGATCATTAATTTTTTAATGAATAGTCAGTCAGGAGAAAGTTAATAATAATGATAATGAATTCTGCTTAGGGTAATTAAAATTGAATACTTGGACTTAGCATCATATTTTAATGGTCATTAATTTATGTTGTGCATAATTATATATATATTCAGATGGATCAGCTAGCTAAAAATTAATGATGTTCATGGTATCATTGATGGCTATTGAATTAAGTCAGTCATTCACCATGATCTAGTACATAATATCATATAAATTGTATTATTTTGCAAAGTCACCATTGCATGCTATATATTTGTGATTATTTTTAAATCAAATATTAAAAAATCTGTACATAAACATGCTCTTGGTTTGTCAAAGAAAGTATAAACTACCTAGATGTATGCATTGTTTGGTTTTCTTTTGCTGTTTAAAAACCACAAGTTTCCATCATCTACAGCAGTCACTAGAGGTGCAGATAGTTTATCCATATGTATGAGAAATCTTCTTCCTTCC
>NW_018408678.1:1519-15000 GCF_002113885.1 Mizuhopecten yessoensis
CTGTTTAAATGCATATTTTCTGTCATCAAGATTAGTATCAATTGTTGGTCGGTCACGCTTCTCTTCAGACTCCACTATCTTTGACAGTTCCATCCCTTTGTTGGTGAAAAGCTTCATGACATTTTGTGTTACATCTTTCACTGTATGACATGCATCAGGTTGGGTTTGGTCAATACGATGTCCATCTACAGTTAGTCTTTCTAATGCATACTTCCCTTTGCAGCCTGTAGCGCTAGCAATCATGGATTTGTTTATCTGTGTAGAGGTTTTATCATAAGCATCACGATAGATTTTCTCCGACTTCTCATCTCTGATTCGTGGAACTTCAGAAATCGAAGCAGTATGGTCATGGTCACAATCCGCAGTATTAGGTCTGTAAAGATGGTTACATGGGTATATTACCTTCTTCAATATTGAGCAATACTCTCCCCTTATATGACACCAATGACATGCTGAATATCCACCACTTCCTTGGAGGTTGAATAGTTTTGTTAGTCCTGGATAATCTAGAATGTACACCAGTAACCTGATTTTCACTTGAACATGTGCCTTTAAATAGCTGTCATAGGTTTTACACCTAGTTAGATGCAATAGTTCATCGACCATGATTTCAAGGTATGGGTCAAGTTTAGATGCTTCAGCCCTGCCACTCCCTGGAATTATTCCAACCAATTAATTAATCATCCTTCTTGCCTCCCTATAAGAAACTGGAACCCTAGTGCAGCCTTTTTCACCTGTAGTGTTACCCAAGTTAAGAAAACAGTCCATCCTTAATTCATTGGAAAATTTTGTCTTGCTCATAGATGGATGGGAAGAAAACATGTGAAACTTCATTGCTAACCATTGTAAAACTGTCACATTGGAATAATTTGTATTTTTTTCAATGGCTATTCCATCGCTGTATACACTTTTATCATATTCTATTGACCATTCAGATCCGTTTCCATTTTTCACTCCATGATCAAGCAATTCAGTCTCATAGTCAGATTCTTCTTCACCGGATGCTGATGAATCATTGTCAGAATTAGAAAATCTTTTATCACTAGATCCTTCTGACAATATTTCTACATTGCCAAATGTATTTGCAATAAGTGTTGATGTGTTTGTATGATCCTCTTCTGTGATTAAATTCTCCGATAAAAGATAATTCATGGATGTATCAACCGATGGACCCCAGGAGCAATCACTGTAATGATAATAAAAAGATTAAACAAAACATAACGATCTTGACAAATATATATTATTTGTGTTTACATGGACACATTCCTACTGCTGTGGAGCAAATATTTTTGTTGAAAATAAAACTAATGTGATCTATGAATTATATAAACATTTTGAAAAGGTAATTTTAATACATTGTACATATATATTTCACATTTCAGGATTGGGAGGGGGCAATGTATAGAGGTACAGAATGCCAGAGTTTAATCACTTAGTAATGATAATTGGCTTTTTATATTTTCACATATTGCCAACATACATTAACTATTAATATTATATCCGTTTTCATTAACGTTAGTTGATTAAGCTATAATATTTAATAAGAAACTGTTGTATGTACATGTACATAGTTTGCATTTGATTCCAGGGCTTATGTTATACAAAGCACATACAATGTAATTTCATACCAAAAACTAGGCCTATCGAACCATAACCAAATATGTCAATGACTATTTATTGGGTATTTAAATTAGATTTTATTGTGAAGTTATTATGTATTTATTACCTAGGTGAATATGTCACTTCCTCCTCAAAGTCTGCATCATGGAGATCCTGATTTTCTTGTTGATTTTCCAGCAGTTTTGTTGAATCAGCATCCAAATCTTTATGATTATGATCAGCCGGCTCAAGCAGTTTTTTTAACCTATGGACATATAATACAGGAACGTTGCAAAATATGTCTACATAAATGGTCATTAAGAGAAGTTTTTAGTTATTGATGCAACGCCGATATTTTAACCTTCTGCATGGTCTTTCTGCAGTGACAGCCTAAATTTGTAAAATATTAAAAAAAAAATGTTACACTTTCAATTTGTGCAGTAGAATAAAAATTCATCGCATATGTGATAGAGTTGTTACTTTTATCAGTAAAATTACTAAATTGACAAAGAACGATCGAGTTTTGATAATAGATATCGTATACGTATACGTAGAGCGCTATATATCTCCTAACCTAGTATACGTACCTACTGTACACACACTAACACAGTGTTGTAACCTTTTAAATATTTCTTATGAAAATCTAGAAATATTGTATTACGGGAACATGTCTAGTCTTATATTAAATTTAGTCTTTATCTATAGGCATTACAGGCTAAATTATATTTTGAATATACTGGACTTTTTAAAATTTTTACTTACGACTTTCTCCGTTTTTGACGAGGAGAAGCTGATGGCCTCGGACTAGTCGATCTGTCTGATGTATCGGCACATTTACAGGGCGATTCAACTAGGCCTATGTGCTGTCCGTATCTTGACAGATGATCTTGAATAGTCCGATAATCGACTGGCTTCTGACGCGACCGACAGATTTTACATGGGCATCTTGTTTTTCTTCTTGGCATTTTTTTATAAGCTATATCGTGCACAGGCCGGCGTAATCATATCTCACCGGGACATCGTTTGTCTAAGAAGTAATCCGAGGAGTTCCGAAATATTGACCAATCACAACTCGCCTTTGTATTCAGCTCAAATTCAGAACCCGCGTGTTTTTAGAAGCAACCCACACACTCGCATCTCAGAATTTACGTGTACAAAAATCTTAATGATTCACTTGTCGATCATGGATACGCTATTCACACCAGAAGGCCGAAACGCTATGAAAGATAAGGATCGTAAATGATTACATTTTTCAGTCAGATTTTTTTTGTAGAAATATAGTTATATTGATAAACATGTTTGCGCGCCAGTGAATGAACGTTAACATTACGAAGTCATAGTACCATACGTACATCCCGGGAACTCGTAAATATTATGTCAATCTTAATTTGCCACGTAATATCAAGCATACTAAAATAACTAACTTTTCATGTTGGTAGCGTAAGATGGGTACGCACTTCGTCTGATGGTATTAATCAAAATTGGGATGAAAATTGTTTAACCGATGTGGAACCACGTGCACACCGCCTGATCGTTATATATCACAGGAGTTTGACGTTCAACAAGCATATATCATTCTTATTGAAATAATTTGTATAGTATACAGGGTATTTTTATATGGATTATTATAATATATTCTTTTATATTGTGTCAACTTCATGATTTGTTTGGGAAAAAACTGCAATATTTAGAATAACTTAAAAATTGCTAATGGATATTTTGGTACCAATGTGTACTACATATGTAAGCAAACTGTCAAATTCTCAGGACTCTGGCAAGTCAAAAATAAAACTAGTCCACCCCAAAAACTTGCATGAAAGACAATTAACCAAAAATAATGCTAATATAGAAACAGAATATTTGAAATCATTTTCCCAAATTCAAACTAATGCATCAATATCTTAAGCGTGGTTTTGTGTCCTTTTTGTGACATGTCTTTCATTTCATATGGACAATATACACAATAAATACAGAATAAGGCAATATACACAATCTCTGAATCATATTTAATATGTAAAATAAATTATTTGATATTTATGGAGGACAAAACAGTTGATTTATTTCATTTGAATTTCCAGAGAATGGTATTTCAATGGAGGATTTGTCCACATTCACAGAAGGGGACATTCAGGATATATTTAAGAACTTCTCTGATAGAAGGAAAGCAAGGCAAATCATTTGTTCACCAAGCTTAGTGGATCATCATGATAATGATTCTATATCAGACCAAGATATTGATGAATCTAACTCAAGTTCACAAGATCTTGATCAGAATACTCCCAAGGCAAAGTATAGTGTTGACGAAATGCTCAAAAAAAAAAACTTCGAGGGAAAAGTTCTCCAGCACAAAAGTATTTCAGCTGTTTGATACGTGACGCTGCAAGTGCAGCAAAAATTTTGAATGATCCCAAACCTATCAATGAAATTCCTGGAAGGAAAAAAGATGTGTTTTTGAACATCATGAATGAAAATGTGCCGGAACTTGTAAAGGGTTCAAGATCAGAAATGTTGGTCAGATTAAAAGAGCACCTTCAAAACAGGAGGAAATATATTCTTGACAAGTCAACAGGCAAAAGGAAAAGCAGGAAAAAGAATTTGAAAGAACTTGCTGGTGACCATGTGATTCAGACTTCAGGGATCCAGGAATCAGATTCTGAGAGTAGTGTTAATACTCCCTGTACAAGTACATCAATTTCTTCTAAAGACTCTGTTATCAGTACTGCCAGTAGTATTCAGAGTAAATCTTCTAAGATGGAGAATGCAGCATTTAATCCTGGAGATGTTGTGTACTTAAAAGACAAAACTGGTAATATGATATTAGGAAGTGGAATCTTAGTTAGCCATGAACCTGTTTTTTCGCAGATCATTTTGAAGACGAAAAATGAGGATCTGTCCAGTGAACTGAAGCAATGTGAACTACATGTACCAGACATGGACAAATGTCTGGGGGATGTTCCCCCAAAATCCCTGATAACATACTTTTCTAAAAGACTAACAAAGAGCAAAGGTATAAAAAAAAGTTGACAACACAGGTACTTCAAGTGATTCTTCTCTGAAGAAAGGCGAAACTGTAAACATGGAGCCTGAACAATCCAAGGAGACATATCATTCAAAGAAACGAAAATGTTTGGACTTTTCTCAGACCATCCCAAGTAGTGTAAATTCAGAATTACCTAAGCTTTACAAACGGAAGAGGACACATCACTCGGTGAATGTGGATGAGAAAACGGAAATGGAACGTCAGTATTCATCATTTGTGTTTATGGAGTGGGGATGTGGCGATATTTATGCAGGACTACGAAAGAAAACTCCAACACATGAAATGATCATAAACCGTAAACCGTGTCTAAAATTTAAAAGTGAACGTGAAGAAAGTCAGAAATATGCGGAAAACATGTTAGAAAACTTGTGTGGAGCTGCATGCAAAATAAATGACAAGGACTGTCAACTAAATGCTGACATGAAATTTTGTATCTTTGAAGAGGAAATTACCACCGGTAGCCCAGAAACAATGGAATCAGAGTGTCTGTGTCTCGTAATCAATAAGATAAAAGAAATACAGGTACTGCCTCACATGAAAAAAAGAATTTGTGAAGAAGATGTCAGAAAACCTGAGGAGTTATTTGCATGATTAGAACTGGCAAAATTTTGCATCTCATGATCAGATGATGAAGAACTGCAACAATTACTTTTAAGGAACATTACATTTTCAGTTTTTGTTTTTTGACATTTGAGCAGAGTTTTTGTTAGCACAGATTTGAGTAAACTTGATTTAATTTGTCTTTTTATTTGAGTTAGAGATAGTTCCAAGATCCAGAGCTAGAGTTTGAAATAAATGATATCTAAAGACAAATAACTTTTTAATTTGTATTAATTTCTTTATTAAATTAACATGTTCATGGTAATTCATATGGTGAAATTAAATGTACACACATGTACATTTGTACATGCAATTCCATGATTCAAAATCTATTGTTTGTATAACTTGAATGATCATGACAGGTCTAGATATTCTGCAATAATGTACATTGCTTTCTTTTATTATTAATTTGTAATTAAAAAGTAATTACTTTTTGTTTACTGAAATTAATGACATGCTTACAAAAAATAATGATATGCTTATCGAAAAAAAGTAATTATCATGTCAGTAATGATATCATTACTTTTCATTAGATTTGTACACCTTTAATTGCACTAACGAAAATTAATTATCATTAATATTTTTTTCTTAATGAAAGATAATGACCATTATTTTATCAACTATCGTATGTTATAGCAAATGTAATGGCAATTAAATAATAATTAATTTTCATTAAAAATCATTAAAAAAAATAATAGTCATTTTAAACCAACAAAAAGAGTAATGATTTTTTTAATAAAAAGTAAGAAGCAAGGCAATTAATTTGCACATCATTAAAGGTATACAAAACTAATGATCTTCTTTTAATTGCTTTTTCATGAGCAATTGATGGCCTATTTGACAGTAGTGTACACCGCCCCGTCCTGTTATCAATTCACTGCACAGTCCCGTCCTGTATTCAATACACTGCACAGTCCCGTCCTGTAATCAATACACTGCACAGTCCAGTCCTGTAATCAATACACTATACAGTCCCGACCTGTAATCGATACAGTATACAGTCCCGTCCTGTAATCAATTCACTGCAAAGTCCCGTCATGTCATCAATACACTGCACAGTCCAGTCCTGTTATCAATAAACTGCACAGTTCCGTCCTGTAATCAATACACTGCACAGACCAGTCCTGTAATAAATACACTAAATAGTCACGTCCTGTAATCAATACAGTATACAGTCCCGTCCTGTAATCGATACAGTATACAGTCCCGTCCTGTAATCAATTCACTGCACAGTCCAGTCCTGTAATCAATACACTGCACAGACCAGTCCTGTAATAAATACACTAAATAGTCACGTCCTGTAATCAATACAGTATACAGTCCCGTCCTGTAATCAATTCACTGCAAAGTCCCGTCATGTCATCAATACACTGCACAGTCCCGTCATGTAATCAATACACTGTACAGTCCCGTCCTGTAATCAACACACTGCACAGTCCCGTCCTGTAATCGATACACTACACAGTCCCGTCCTGTAATCAATACACTATACAGTTCCATCCTATAATCGACCACTTTACAGTCCCGTCCTGTAACTCGGACCAATGTACAGCCCCGTCCTGTAATTCGGACCACTGCACAGTCCGACCATGTAATCGACGACTATACAGTCTCGTCCTGTAATCCGGACCACTTTACAATCCCGTCCTGTATACGACCACTTTACAGTCCCGTCCTGTAATCGACCACTTTACAGCCCCGTACTGTAATCCGAACCACTCTACAGTCCCGTCCTGTAATCCGGACCACTTTACAATCCCGTCCTGTATACGACCACTTTCCAGTCCCGTCCTGTAATCGACCACTGTACAGTCCCGACCTGAAATCGACCACCGTACAGTCCTGACTGTAATGAACCACTACACATCCCCGTCCTGTAATCCGGACCACTGTGCAGCCCCGTCCTGTAATCCGGACCACTGTACATTCCCGTCCTGTAATACGGACCCCTGTAGAGTCCCGTCTTGTCATTCGGACCACTGTACGGTCCAGCCTTTTAACCAACCACTACACAGCCCCGTCCTGTAATCCGGACCACTGTACAGTCCCGTCCTGTAATCAATACACTTTATAGTCCCGCCCTGTAATCAATACACTTCACAGTCCAGTCCTGTTATCAATACACTACACAGCCCCGTCATGTAATCAATACACTACATAGTCCCGTCCTGTAATCAATACACTATATAGTCCCGTCCAGTAAAGAATACACTGCAAATTCCCGTCCTGTAATCAATACACTACACAGTCCCGTCCTGTAATCAATACACTGTACAGTTCCATCCTATAATCGGCCACTTTACAGTCCCGTCCTGTAACTCGGACCAATGTACAGCCCCGTCCTGTAATTCGGACCACTGCACAGTCCGACCATGGAATCGACGACTATACAGTCTCGTCCTGTAATCCGGACCACTTTACAATCCCGTCCTGTATACGACCACTTTACAGCCCGTAATTCGGACCACTGCACAGTCCGACCATGTAATCGACGACTATATAGTCCCGTCCTGTAATCCGGACCACTTTACAATCCCGTCCTGTAATCAATACACTACACAGTCCCGTCCAGCAATCAATTCACTCCACCGTCCAGTCCTGTAATCAATACACTGCACAGTCCCGTCCTGTATTCAATACACTGCACAGTCCCGTCCTGTAATCGATACACTACACAGTCCCGTCCTGTAATCAATACACTATACAGTTCCATCCTATAATCGACCACTTTACAGTCCCGTCCTATAACTCGGACCAATGTACAGTCCCGGCCTGTAATTCGGACCACTGCACAGTCCGACATTGTAATCGACGACTACACAGTCCCGTCCTGTAATCCGGACCCCTTTACAATCCCGTCCTGTATACGACCACTTTACAGTCCCGTCCTGTAATCGACCACTGTACAGTCCCGTCCTGTAATCCGGACCACTTTACAATCCCGTCCTGTAATCCGAACCACTCTACAGTCCCGTCCTGTAATCAAGACCACTTTACAATCCCGTCCTGTAATCCGAACCACTCTACAGTCCCGTCCTGTAATCAAGACCACTTTACAATCCCGTCCTGTATACGACCACTTTTCAGTCCCGTCCTGTAATCGACCACTGTACAGCCCCGACCTGTAATCAACCACTACGCAGCCCCGTCCTGTAATCCGGACAACTGTACAGTCCAATCCTGTAACCCGGAACACTGTTCGGTCACGTCTTGTGATCGACTAATAAACAGTTCCGTCCTGTAATCGACCACTGTCCAGTCCCGACCTGTAATCAACCACTACGCAGCCCCGTCCTGTAATCCGGACCACTGTACAGTCCCGTCCTGTAATCCATACCACTGTAAAGTCCTGTACTGTAATCCGGACCACTGTGCAGTCCCGCCCTGTAATCCGGACCACTGTACAGTCCCGTCCTGTAATCCATACCACTGTAAAGTCCTGTACTGTAATCCGGACCACTGTGCAGTCCCATCCTGTAATCCGGACCACTGTACAGTCCCGTCTTGTAATCCAGACCACTGTACAGTCCTGTACTGTAATCCGGACCACTGTGCAGTCCCGTCCTGTAATCCGGCCCACTGTACAGCCCAATCTTGTAATCCGGACCTCTGTTCGTTCACGTCTTGTGATCGACGACTATACAGTTCCGTCCTGTAATCGACCACTTTACAGTCCCGTCCTGTAACTCGGACCACTGTACAGTACCGTCCTGCAATCGACCACCGGTCCCGTCTTGTAATCCAGACCACTGTCCAGTCCTGTACTGTAATCCGGACCACTGTACAGTCCCGTCTTGTAATCCAGACCACGGTACAGTCCTGTACTGTAATCCGGACCACTGTGCGGTCCCGTCCTGTAATCCGGACCACTGTACAGTCCCGTCCTGTAATCCATACCACTGTAAAGTCCTGTACTGTAATCCGGACCACTGTGCAGTCCCGTCCTGTAATCCGGACCACTGTACATTCCCGTCCTGTAATACGGACCCCTGTACAGTCTCGTCTTGTCATTCGGACCACTGTACGGTCCAGCCTTTTAATCGACGACTATACAGTCCCGACCTGCAATCGACCACCGTACAGTCCTGACTGTAATGAACCACTACACATCCCCGTCCTGTAATCCGGACCACTGTACAGTCCCGTCTTGTAATCCATACCACTGTAAAGTCCTGTACTGTAATCCGGACCACTGTACAGTCCCGTCCTGTAATCCGGACCACTTTACAATCCCGTCCTGTATACGACCACTTTACAGCCCCGTCCTGTAATCCGGACCACTGTACAGTCAAATCCTTTAATCCGGACCACTGTTCGGTCACGTCTTGTGATCGACGACTATACAGTTCCGTCCTGTAATCGACCACTTTACAGTCCCGTCCTGTAACTCGGACCACTGTACAGTCCCGTCCTGCAATCGACCACCGTACAGTCCTGACTGTAATGAACCACTACACATCCCCGTCCAGTAATCCGGACCACTGTACAGTCCCGTCCTGTAATCCAGACCACTGTAAAGTCCTGTACTGTAATCCGGACCACTTTCTTGTCCCATCCTGTAATCCGGACCACTGTACATTTTACAGTCCCGTCCTGCAATCGACCACTTTACCGCCCCGTACTGTAATCCGATCCACTCTACAGTCCCGTCCTGGAACTCGGACCACTGTACAGGCCGGTCCTGTAATGCAGACCACTGTAAAGCCCTGTACTGTAATCCGGACCACTGTGCAGTCCCGTCCTGTAATCCAGACCACTTTACAATCCCGTCCTGTAATCGACCACTTTACAGCCTTGCTCTGTAATCCGAACCACTCTACAGTCCCGTCCTGTAATCGACCACTGTACAGTCCCGTCCTGTAATCAACCACTACACAGCCACGTCCTGTAATCCGGACCACTTTACAATCCCGTCCTGTAATTGACCACTTTACAGCCCCGTTATGTAATCCGAACCACTACACAGCCCCGTCCTGTAATCAATACACTACACAGTCCCGTCCAGCAATCAATTCACTACACCGTCCCGTCCTGTAATCAATACACTGCACAGTCCCGTCCTGTATTCAATACACTGCACAGTCCCGTCCTGTAATCGATACACTATATAGTCCCGTCCTATAATCGATACACTGTATATATCCCTCCTGTAATCCATACACTGTATAGTTCCCTCCTGTAATCAATACACTGCACAGCCCCGTCCTGTAATCCGAACCACTCTACAGTCCCGTCCTGTAATCTGGACCACTTTACAATCCCGTCCTGTAATCGACCAATTTACAGCCCCGTTCTGTAATCCGAACCACTCTACAGTCCCGTCCTGTAATCTACCACTGTACAGTCCCGTCCTGTAATCAACCACTACACAGCCATGTTCTGTAATCCGGACCACTATACATTCCCGTCCTGTAATCCGGACCACTGTACGGTCCCGCCTTGTAATCGACGACTACACAGTCCCGTCCTGTAATCAATATACTTTATAGTCCCGTGCTGTAATCAATCCACTGTATAGTCCCCTCCTGTAATCAATACACTGCACAGTCCCGTCCTGTAATCCGAACCACTGTACAGTACCGTCCTGCAATCGACCACCGTACAGTCCTGACTGTAATGAACCACAACATATCCCCGTCCTGTAATCCGGACCACTGTACAGTCCCGTCCTGTAATCCAGACCACTGTACAGTCCTGTACTGTAATCCGGACCACTGTGCAGTCCCGTCCTGTCATCCGGACCACTGTGCAGTCCCGTCCTGTAATCCGGACCACTGTACATTCCCATCCTGTAATACGGACCCCTGTACAGTCCCGTCTTGTCATTCGGACCCCTGTACGGTCCAGCCTTTTAATCGACGACTATACAGTTCCGTCCTGTAATCGACCACTTTTCAGTCCCGTCCTGTAATCGACCACTTTACAGCCCCGTTCTGCAATCCGAACCACTCTACAGTCCCGTCCTGTAATCCGGACCACTTTACAATCCCGTCCTGTAATCGACCACCTTATAGCCTTGTTCTGTAATCCGAACCACTCTACAGTCCCGTCCTGTAATCGACCACTGTACAGTCCCGTCCTGTAATCAACCACTACACAGCAACGTCCTGTAATCCGGACCACTATACAGTCCTGTCCTGTAATCCGGACCACTGTACGGTCCCGCCTCGTAGTCGACGACAATACAGTTCCGTCCTGTAATCGACTACTTTATCGTCCAGTCCTGTAACTCAGACCACCGTACAGTACCGTCCTGTAATTCGTACCACTGTACAGTCCTGCCTTGTAATCGACGACTATATAAACCCGTCTTGTAATCTGGACCGCTTTACAATCCCGTCCTGTAATTGACCACTTTACAGTCCCGTTCTGTAATCCGAACCACAACACAGCCCTGTCCTGTAAACAATACACTACACAGTCCCGTCCTGCAATCAATTCACTACACCGTCCCGTCCTGTAATCAATACATTGCACAGTCCCGTCCTGTATTCAATACACTGCAAAGTCCCGTCCTGTAATCAATACACTACACAGTCCCGTCCTGTAATCAATACATTATACAGTTCCATCCTATAATCGACCACTTTACAGTCCCGTCCTGTAACTCGGACCACTGTACAGTCCCGTCCTGTAATCCGGACCACTTTACAATCCCGACCTGTAATCGACCACTTTACATTCCCGTGCTGTAATCGACCACTGTACAGTCCCGACCTGTAATCAACCACTACACAGCCCTGTCCTGTAATCCGGACCACCGTACAGTCCAATCCTGTAATCCGGAACACTGTACGGTCCCGTCTTGTGATCGACGACTATACAGTTCCGTCCTGTAATCGACCACTTTACAGTCCCTTCCTGTAACTCGGACCACTGTACAGTACCGTCCTGTAATCGACCACCGTACAGTCCTGACTGTAATGAACCACTACACATCCCCGTCCTGTAATCTGGACCACTGTACAGTCATGTCCTGTAATCCGGACCACTGTTCAGTCCCGTCCTGTAATCCACACCACTGTACAATCCGTCCTGTAATCTGGACAACTATGCAGTCCCGTCCTGTAATCCGGAACACTGTACAGTCCCGTCCTGTAATCAACCATTATACAATCCCGTCCTGTAGTCCGGACCACTGTACAGTCCCGTCCTGTTATCCGGACCACTGTACAGTCCCGTCCTGTAATCCGGACCACTGTACAGTCCCGTCCTGTCATTCGGACCACTGTAAGGTCCAGTCTTTTAATCGACGACAATACAGTTCCATCCTGTAATCGACCACTTTACAGTCCTGTCCTGTAATCGACCACTTACAGCCCTGTTCTGTAATACGAACCACTTTACAGTCCCGTCCTGTAATCCGGACCACTGTACAGTCCCGTCCTATCATTCGGACCACTGTACGGTCCAGCCTTTTAATCGACGACTTTACAGTTCCATCCTGTAATCGACCACTTTACAGTCCCGTCCTATAATCGACCACTTTACAGCCCCGTTCTGTAATCCGAACCACTCCACAGTCCCGTCCTGTAATCCGGACCACTATACAGTCCCGTCCTGTAATCGACCACTTTATCGTCCAGTCCTGTAACTCGGACCACCGTACAGTAAAGTCCTGTAATTCGGATCACTGTACAGTCCTGCCTTGTAATCGACGACTATATAAACCCGTCCTGTAATCTGGACCACTTTACTATCCCGTCCTGTAATTGACCACTTTACAGCCCCGTTCTGTAATTCGAACCACTACACAGCCCCGTCCTGTAATCAATACACTACACAGTCCCGTCCAGCAATCAATTCACTACACCGTCCAGTCCTGTAATCAATACACTGCACAGTCCCGTCCTGTATTCAATACACTGCACAGTCCCGTCCTGTAATCGATACACTGTATATATCCCTCCTGTAATCCATACACTGTATACTTCCTTCCTGTAATCAATATACTATATAGTCCCGTGCTGTAATCAATCCACTGTATAGTCCCCTCATGTGATCAATACACTGCACAGTCCCGTCCTGTAATCTGAACCCCTCTACAGTCCCGTCCTGTAATCCGGACCACTTTACAATCCCGTCCTGTAATCCGAACCACTCTACAGTCCCGTCCTGTAATCGACGACTACTCTTAGGCTCTATAAAAATGCAAAGTGCCTATTTAGGAAAAGACATCNATGTAATCAATACACTTTATAGTCCCGTCCTGTAATCAATACACTGCACAGTCCCGTCCTGT
>NW_018408678.1:19804-20239 GCF_002113885.1 Mizuhopecten yessoensis
GAACTACACAGTCCAGTCCTGTTATCAATACACTACACAGCCCCGTCATGTAATCAACACACTACACAGCCCCGTCATGTAATCAATACACTGCGCAGTCCAGTCATGTAATCAATAAAATACACAGCCCCGTCCTGTAATCAATACACTGTATAGTCCCGCCCTGTAATCAATACACAGCACAATCCAGTCCTGTAATCAATACACTACACAGCCCCGTCATGTAATCAATGCACTGCGCAGTCCAGTCATGTAATCAATAAAATACACAGCCCCGTCCTGTAATCAATACACTGAATAGTCCCGCCCTGTAATCAATACACAGCACAATCCAGTCCTGTAATCAATACACTACACAGCCCCGTCATGTAATCAACACACTACACAGCCTTATGGAACGCCATAGCTGTCACATATGGCATAAAAATACTATAT
>NW_018408678.1:22901-62272 GCF_002113885.1 Mizuhopecten yessoensis
CGTCCTGTAATCAATACACTGTAAAATTCCTTTCTGTAATCAATACACTGCGCAGTCCTGTCCTGTAATCAATACACTGCACAGTCCAGTCATGTAATCAATAAAATACACAGCCCCGTCCTGTAATCAATACCCTGTATAGTCCCGCCCTGTAATCAATACACAGCTCAATCCAGTCCTGTAATCAATACACTACACATTTCAGTCCTGTAATCAATACACTATATAGTCCAGTCCTGTAATCAATACACTACACATTCCAGTCCTGTAATCAATACACTGCACAGTCCCGTCCTGTGATCAATACACTATACAGTCCCGTCCTGTAATCAATACACTACACAGCCCCGTCCTGTAATCAATACCCTGCAAAATCCCTTTCTGTAATCAATACACTGCACAGTCCAGTCCTGCATTCAATACACAATTTAGTCCCTCCTGTGATCAATACACTACACAGTCCAGTCCTGTTATCCGTCCTGTAATCAATACACTGCGCAGTCCTGTCCTGTAATCAATACACTGTATAGTCCCGCCCGGTAATCAATACACTACACATTTCAGTCCTGTAATCAATACCTTACACATTTCAGTCCTGTAATCAATACACTATATAGTCCCGTCCTGTAATCAATACACTACACAGTCCAGTCCTGTAATCAATACACTGCAAAAACCCGTTCTGTAATCAATACACTGCACAGTCCCGTCCTGTAATCAATACAATGCACAGTCAAGTCATGTAATCAATACAATACACAGCCCCGTCCTGTAATCAATACACTGCACAGTTCAGTCCTATAATCAATACAATGCACAGTCCCGTCTTGTAATCAATACACTGTATAGTCCCGTCCTGTATTAAATACAATGCACAGTCCAGTCCTGTTATCAATACACTATATAGTCCCGTCCTGTAATCAATACACTGCACAGTCCAGTCCTGTAATCAATACACTATACAGTCCCGCCCTGTAATCAATACACTGCACAGTCCCGTCCTGTAATCAATACACTGAAAAACCCCGTTCTGTAATCAATACACTGCACAGTCCAGTCATGTAATCAATACACTATACAGTCCAGTCCTGTAATCAATACACCGCACAGTCCCGTCCTGTAATAAATACAATGCACAATCCAGTCCTGTAATCAATACACTATACAGTCCAGTCCTGTAATCAATACACCGCACAGTCCCGGCCTGTAATAAATACAATGCACAATCCAGTCCTGTAATCAATACCCTATATAGTCCCGTCCTGTAATCAATACACTACACATTCCAGTCCTGTAATCAATCCACTGCACAGTCCCGTCCTGTAATCAATACACTGCAAAATTCCTTTCTGTAATCAATACACTGCGCAGTCCTGTCCTGTAATCAATACACTGCACAGTCCATTCATGTAATCAATAAAATACACAGCCCCATCCTGTAATCAATACACTGTATAGTCCCGCCCTGTAATCAATACACAGCTCAATCCAGTCCTGTAATCAATACACTATATAGTCCAGTCCTGTAATCAATACACTGCGCAGTTCAGTCCTGTAATCGATACACTATATAGTCCCGTCCTGTAATCAATACACTACACATTCCAGTCCTGTAATCAATACACTGCACAGTCCCGTCCTGTAATCAATACACTATACAGTCCCGTCCTGTAATCAATACACTACACAATCCAGTCATGTTATTAATACACTGCACAGTCCCGTCCTGTAATCAATACACTGCACAGTCCCGTCCTGTAATCAATACACTACACAGTCCAGTCCTGTTATCAATACACTGCACAGTCCCGTCCTGTAATCAATACACTGTATAGTCCCGCCCGGTAATCAATACATTACGCATTTCAGTCCTGTAATCAATACACTACACATTTCAGTCCTGTAATCAATACTTTATATAGTCCCGTCCTGTAATCAATACACTACACATTCCAGTCCTGTAATCAATACACTACACATTTCAGTCCTGTAATCAATACTTTATATAGTCCCGTCCTGTAATCAATACACTACACAATCCAGTCATGTTATTAATACACTGCACAGTCCCGTCCTGTAATCAATACAATGCACAGTCCCGTCATGTAATCAATACACTGTATAGTCCCGTCCTGTATTCAATACAATGCACAATCCAGTCCTGTAATCAATACACTATATAGTCCCGTCCTGTAATCAATACACTACACAGTTCAGTCTTGTAATCAATACACTAAACAGTCCCATCCTGTAATCAATTCACTACACATTCCAGTCCTGTAATCAATACACTGCACAGTCCCGTCCTTTAATCAATACATTGAAAAACCCCGTTCTGTAATCAATACACTGCACAGTCCAGTCATGTAATCAATAAAATACACAGCCCCGTCCTGTAATCAATACACTGCACAGTTCAGTCCTATAATCAATACAATGCACGGTCCCGTCTTGTAATCAATACACTGTATAGTCCCGTCCTGTATTCAATACAATGCACAATCCAGTCCTGTAATCAATACACTATACAGTCCCGTCCTGTAATCAATACACTGCACAGTCCCGTCCTGTAATAAATACACTATATAGTCCCGTCCTGTAACCAACACACTACACAGTTCCGTGTTGTAATCAATACACTATATAGTCCCGTCCTGTAATCAATACACTATATAGCCGCGTCCTGTAATCAAAACACTATATAGTACCGTCCCCTAATCAATACACTGCACAGTCCAGTCCTGCATTCAATACACCATATAGTCCCTCCTGTGATCAATACACTACACAGTCCAGTCCTGTTATCAATAGAATACACAGCCCCGTCCTGTAATCAATACACTGGACAGTCCCGTCCTGTAACGAATACACTATACAGTCCTGTCCTGTAATCAATACACTGCACAGTCCCGTCCTGTATCCAATACACTACACAGTTCAGTCCTGTAATCGATGCACTATATAGTCCCATCCAGTAATCAATACACTACACAGTCGCGTCTTGTAATCAATTCACAACACATTCCAGTCCTGTAATCAATACACTGCACAGCCCCGTCCTGTAATCAATACACTGCACAGTCCAGTCCTGTTATCAATACACTGCACAGTCCCGTCCTGTAATCAATACACTGCAAATATTCTTTCTGTAATCAATACACTGCGCAGTCCTGTCCTGTTATCAATACACTGCACAGTCAAGTCATGTTATCAATAAAATACACAGCCCCGTCCTGTAATCAATACACTGTATAGTCCCGCCCTGTAATCAAATCACTGCATAGTCCCGTCTTGTAATCAATACACTGCACAGTCCCGTCCTGTAATCAATACACTGCACAGTCCCGTCCTGCAATCAATACACTACACAGTCGCGTCTTGTAATCAATACACTGCACAATCCCGTCATGCAATCAATAAAATACACAGCCCCGTCCTGTAATCAATACACTGCACAGTTCAGTCCTGTAATCAATACACTGCATAGTCCCGTCTTGTAATCAATACACTGCACAGTCCAGTCCTGTAATCAATACAATATATAGTCCCGTCCTGTAATCAATACACTGCACAGTCCCGTCCTGTAATCAATACACTGCACAGAAATAAAGAATATCTATCTATCTATCTATCTATCTATCTATCCCCTGGACCGTGGATCGCGCCGACACGAGATATCGTCGAGCTACGCGACAACTTCGCTGTGACGTATTGGCGCGGTCTCTTTACATCTTGACGTTCAACCAAACACACGTGAGTGATTTTCCTCCACCTTGTTACTTGATTTCGGGAGCTAAGAGCACTACTTGTTGTGACGGTGTGAAATACCATACACCGAATTCACGTTTTGCTTCAGGCCATACTAGAGCAAGACCTCTATCGGCATATATGTCAAACAATACTTCATATCGATTTAAAAGTGACAGATGGAAAAAAAATAGATAACATGTTACGAAAAATGCTTTCAGAAGAAAAAAAATGCACGTGAATGAAATAAAGATTATGACGTCATACGTCTATTATATTATGACGTCAGTACCGAGGTTAAAATCTATTCGGCACTCAAAAGTATATGACGTGAAATTCGTGCGGCATGCAAAGTTACATTAAGCTGTTGAATGAACGCGCGGGAGTTTGTATACTGATTACTTACCGTGGCAGGTCTGTGGCGCTCCATGCGAGTTCATATCAATCCGTACCAGACCGTTCTAATTCGTGCTAACCCGTACTAAAATCGTAGCGAACCGTTGTCATTCCGTACTAAAATCCATACCGAACCATAGAAATCCGTATCACTCCCGTTGTCAACTAACCCCTATCCGTAGTCAAACCGTGGTGCATCCGTAACGGACCACGGATATCGACTATTCCGGGGTTTTCCGTGAGTTTCCATCCGTCGTAGATCCGACGAGACGATTCGTGAATGTGTGACCGGGGTAGAACAAGTTAGACTGAGGACTCGGCGGACTTTTTCCGAGAAAACCCTCTTCACATTGAAGATATGGGTGTTTTATATATTTGTAATTATGTTGAATAATGAGATAAACTGATAATTCTATATAAGATATAGATTGAATATCACAGTTGTTATGTAGACATATTCAACTATTGTAACTAATGTGACTGGCCACGGCCTGGGAAATGTTTGACAAGTTTTATCTCATCGTGTGATTGTATGAATGTTTATCTTCTCGTGTGATTGTGTGAATGTATCATTATGTAGAGTTATATAATGCCTTTCAAGTTACAGGGTTTTATAAGTAATTAACCAGTAAACAACGAACCCGGGAAAAACACTGTAATATCAATATATACAATATCTTTATTAAAACAACAAACCTTCAGGTATCATGTCAATTCCGTTTAACACTGATACATCCATGTATCATTCAACCGACATAATGCAAATGGCGAATGTTTATTGTGAGCCTTGTAGCGCCACCTAGCTAGACGAATGTGTACACACCTAGAAAATTATACACATGACAGGTGTGTGCAGATTAGTCGTGTGGGTAAGTGCGTGTGGCTAGTAATATATAGGCCTACTGTAACTAATGGGTGTTCGACGCTCAGAAACGACAAATCTAAAAATCGAATTTTAGGTATTTGTTCAGTGTCTGGTAGACACTGAAAAAATGCCTAAAATAGGGCGGTCAAATCTACAATATATCCATGACTAAAAGGGGTCTGTCACCGTTCTACGACAAGAGGTATCTCCTACAAAATGGAATATCGAGTTAGGCCTACGGACACTGGAGGATACCAGAATAGAAGTGTGAACTACCCAAGAAAGATTCTGTTTCAACTGCAAATCGGGTTGTAGATGACACTGATAAATTTAAATGTGTATATTGTCCATTTTAGAGTAGGTTCTTTATTGTACATATGACGTATCTTTGCTTTATGTAACAAAATGTTATAAACTAGCGATTGTCTTATTTTTTAATTTTACCCACAATGCAACACTTGAGATAGTATAAATAGGGGTGAAAACATAAATGTTTCATTTGACAACAAGACGTCGAGGTGTTAACATGTCTAAGATACAGTGTGCCGACTGCCAAGGCTGGTTTTCAAGAAAAGACGTGATGAAAAGACACCAACAAAACATACACGGCTATTTATCAACACAACCGCCGCCGCCGCCGCCGCCGGGGAATAATCCTGTATACCCACTAATCAGTTATCCGCCGCCGCCGCCGCCGCCGCCGCCGCCGTAGCAGCAGTACTTTGTCTTCAAGCATCCATTCACAGCAAATATATCCGGACCGACGTCTTGCGGGGAAAACCTATTTTGTCAAGACTCTCCTACAAAACTGTTTGACCAAGATATCACCTCCTCCACAAAAGATTATATGGCTCTACAAAAGATGGCAGCCTCTCTATGATGTCATCAAGACAACGGTTTCACCGAACGTGGAATTTATTCAGGGGATACCGCTGGATTTGGATCAGGACTCGTTCATAAACCCTAGGGTTCGAAATCTTGTCATACTTGACGACCTAATGTCCACAGCATCTAAGGATCCACGGATCAATGAGTTATTTACGGAGGGGAGCCATCATAGAAACTTGTCTGTGATTGCCATCAACCAAAATCTGTATTACAACAAGGACCCAACGCAGAGACGTAACTGCCACTACCTGGTATTGTTTAACAATCCTATCGACAAACAGCAAGTTATGACTCTGGCCAGGCAGATGTATCCGCAAAATGTTCAACACTTGTTCAGACATTTCACAGAAGCTACCACTAAGCCTTACGGATATCTGCTTGTCGATTTGAAACCATTAACACCAGAGTCAGAGCGCATGCGCAGTGAAGTGTTCGCCCACGAGCCTATAAAAGGGCCACATAATCTAGCATCCAGTCAGTTTGTAAGCAGCGCTCAAAGTGAACGGACGTATTCTCAGCAGCAGCAAGAATTTCTTGGAGGTGAACAACATCCTCAACAAGGCACACGGAAAGATACCCAAAAGCAACAACAACAACATCAAGAGCTGTCCTTAGAAACAGAAGAAATGCCTGCCTGTGACGATTGTGGTATTGTGTTCCAAGACATACATGATTTACAGAGACACGTGAAAAAATGGTGTCCCGAAAATGACTCTCGTAAAAGAAAACTGGACCAGGACGAAGTCCAAAGTCCGGCAAAGAGGCAGAGGTTGGATATTTTTGATGACCCCGATATCTCAGATACTGAGGAAGATTCGGAAGAGGGGGAATACTTCAACGAGATACGTAAAAAAGCGAACGCAAACAACGAAGAAAAATGGAGTGAGAAGGTAGAGAAATATCAGAACAACGGGCTGTCTAAGAAAGGCGCTGTGAGTAAGGCTGATAAAAAGATGCAAGAAGAAGATATGAGGGAGTTCCTCAATTTGTATTGGAAAACAATCACCAATATTTTACAGCTGAAAGGTGGGGAAATACACACAAAAATCATGTAGTCGGTGGAAAATTATATGCGAAGCGGTTACAAAACCCTCCCTGCGATACGCATGTCTCTAAGGAAATACAGACACCAGCTCGAAGAGCATTTATATGATGATGATGATGATGATGATGATGATGATGATGATGATGATGATGATGATGACGATGATGAATCCGAAGATGATGATAATGAAGAGGAAGAGTCAGAGAATTCTGTAGAAGAAAACTAATAAAAGAATCAATACATCAGAACGAACCTCATACAACGTCTAGAACTCGACGAAGAAGGATGTCTGCTTGGGAAGGTTATTTAAGAGACATTTATTACAATCCTACCAATGCTGGGAGTTTCTCTGGACCAGACAAACTGTATAGATATGTACGGAAAGCCGGGAAATACGTCATCAGCAAATACAAGATAAGAAAATGGCTACAACGACAAGAGCCTTACAGCCTTCAGAGATCCCTCCGACGTCCATTCAAACGAAACAGAATCTTGGTGACAGGAATCGACGACCAATGGTCTGCCGATCTCATAGACATGGTCAAGTTTCAGAACGAAAACAACGGTTATTCTTACGTACTCGTGGTGATAGACGTGTTCTCAAAATTTCTATGGATGAAACCTCTAAAAAACAAAACAGGGGCATCCGTAACAAAGGCTCTTCGTGAGATTCTCAGCGAGGGGAGACAACCTAGCAGGATCCGCACCGATAAGGGGCAAGAATTCAGATCCAAGGAAGTAAACTCTCTCCTAAATCAATACCACATTCAGCATCTTTATGCCCAAAACGAAACCAAGGCTGCCGTGTCCGAGCGCGTTATCAAGACCATCAAGTCAAGAATGTATAGATATTTCACACACATAAGGAATTACGAATACGTGACAAAACTCCAGACGTTCGCCGACAGCTACAACAAGACGTATCACAGGACCATTGGGACAGCTCCAACTAAGGTTAACAAAAATAACGAAACATCTGTCTGGTGGAGGATGTACTGGCCGAAGAAAGAGCCGATCTTACGAAAGACTAAAAAAGTTCGTAAACCGTTCAAGTTTAAAGTAGGGGATAAAGTGCGTTTGTCACATCTCAGGAATCCATTCACACGGGAATACGATGAAAAATGGACGGGGGAGATATTTACCATTTCTCAAAAGATCCTACGTGGAGGCTTACCTGTGTACAGAGTCACGGATTACGATGGCGATGAAATTAAAGGTACTTTCTATCAGTCCGAGCTACAGAAAGTTGACGTAAGGGAGGATGACATGTGGAAGGTAGAGACCATATTGAAAACCAGAGGAAAAGGCCGTAGCAAACAACACTACGTGAAATGGCTAAATTGGCCTAAGAAATTTAATTCCTGGATACGCGCATCAGATGTAACCGATTTGTAAGAGAGTGAACTACCCTAGAAAATGTTCAAGACCCCGCGTTATGGGAAAGAGCGTACATATAAACATATCGTTCTAGTACCGTATTGCGGGTGGTAGATGGCTCTCATGTAGATGTAAATATTGTCCATGCTAGGCTTTGTATTGTAAGGGCTGACGCGGGATGGGTCTCTGACCCGTGTCTGTTCTATCGACAGAGACAATAAAATGTTGTACGTATATTTGTGTTGTTATTGTATTAGAACATTCGAGAACATCACCGATCCGGATGAAACCGGTTTCGATATTTTTAAACGTGGTGCAATCGCGGAAAACCCGTGACATCATCATAACGGTACCCCCTCGTATATAGGTTGTCGCTATAAATAGAGACAGTCTGGAAAAACCCCAATACATGAGAACCCCCCTGTGACGTCATCGATCGGTACCCCCCTGCTGAAGGGGGGTGCCACTAGGGGGGGTGCCGGGAGGTGGTAAGGAATATATAGTGCACCGGCTGACCCTGCGCCAAAAGCGGTACTTTTGTACTACTCCGGGAGTTGTCGTATATCGAGAGTAAAGACGACTATTACATAAATATAAAAGAAATGAGTTTATCATTAATCCCTAACTACTTATTCAAGTTGGCAGAACAACAACACGGCCTAGAAAATGATGACATCCTGATACATTATGACGTCACAATACTAAATATTACACCAAAACAAGCAATGCACTTTGAAGTCAACATTTGTGAAAAAAATAATTTGCAGTTACAACAAGAGGCATTTCGTTACAGGAATTAGTATAGCAACATACTTTCCAAATGCATTTGTATTATGTATTCATGTGTAACAGGGAGAGTAGTGTGATTCCACCGGAGATCGCACCCGCGATCCAAGACTTCCTATTCGGACGCTCTACCACTGAGCTAAAGGGAAATTCCCCATAGCTCGAAGCTAAAAGTCGACAATTTAAATCAGACACTTATGCATCAATATGTGCTGTTAAAATAATGTAAACAATATTTTGATATATAATATTGATTCTCCTACGCTCTTTACACAATATCATCGGGATTTCATCTTTTGCACTGAAAGGATGTATATTTGTATTAACAGTTAAAATATGAGATTGTCACCTCATGTCTGTTGTCTGTGAAGAGTCATACGTTGGCGCAAGTCACAACGAAAACAACTGCCACAGATCATTGCATACACAATATCCAGGGGCATAGCTAGGCCCATCGATATGTGTAAGCCCAGGCGAGGGGTGATGGGGCCGCCCAGGCCTCCAGCGAGTCCAGGGCAGGGCAAGCCCCCCGACGGAAAATTACTTTTAAGATTTGACGAAGCATTCAAGATTTAGATTCAAGATTATCAAGTTCATTCCGGGGGCCTTACGACCCATAGGTATACATAAATATAATACATAATATTACATACATATTTGGAGAGTGATCTCTCATGACACAGAAAGTAACATACACATACTGACAGAGACGGGAGGAAACTCCGCGGCAATGCTACCTTGATTGCAATTACATAAATGCTGAGTCAATTATATATATTGTTCACCATTAGCAATAATACTTGTATTATACAGACACGCACACACACACACACACACACACACACAGAATAAGTAATAATTACTTTTCTTTGCATTCGAAATAATACATGAAATACGTATGAAAGGTGTTTAACGATAACATTCACTTTAAGCCGAAGTAGGTTTTTCTTTTCTTAACGGCAGAATGCTAAGGTATACAAGGTATTCAAATTGTTATCCGAGACAGTTATTTAAAGACATACATTTATGTATTTTAGGGTCAAATGCGCTGAAATGAAAAACATCACATAACTTATGTTTATTTTACACTACACGTTACCCAGCCAACATGCAATTTACAGCTTACAGCTAGAACTGTCGATAGATAAGAGACACTTTCCTATTCTTTTGTGTTATGAAGGTCTGTACTACGTTGTCCGTATTCATAGAAATTTTTCTGTGAACTATTCAGTAAAAAATACAAAGTGAAACCGACTTCCGCTTAACTTTAGTCTTATTTAGAATCAATTACTTTTCTAATCATGATTTTAGACATTGCTTATCAAATCAGGCGCCTTTTGAGTACGTTAATAAAAGCAGCTCATAAAATCAAATGAATTAGCCCCGTCCTTCTCAAAACAGAAGGAGCAAAATATATAATTGAAAGTTCTATTAGTTATATAGAGGTTCCCCATCGAGTGAGGGTTGGTTATCTTGTTTATCTAAATCGAGTTAGTTAATTTTCAAATTGAATAAAGACACGAGGTTTACCGAGTGTCTTTTACAATTCTAAAATTAACTAACGAGAGTTAGATAAACATGGTATTCTACCATCACGAGTTTGGATCCTTTTTCTCCCATAATGTTAATATTTATTTTGAAAGCCATCTGTTTCCCTTGAAAGTACGTTATGTATGCATCCGATTGTGGAAACAATTGCCGTGAATCATGACGTCATAATGGAAGATGACGTCGCAAAACATTGTTACGTGACGTCATAAGTAAAAAAAAAATGACCAATGAAATCACGTCCAGGGTGTTACTCACTAGCGGGTAACCAAAAATGTTTATCAACTCCTAGCATGTTTCTCCAATAAATCGGGAATAAGGAAACCTATGATGATTGTGGAAGAAAAGTATATAAATCCCGACCAATCTACCCTATTTTTGCAGTCATGCTACCAGAAGTATATTTTCTATCTAACCAGTCTAAATGCCATGACGGAGAAGTTCTGGGTCCCACTTCTTTTTGCGATAATACTAATTCATATTTTCCCTGCGAGAATGTATAAGAAGTCTTCGTCAAATCACCTGATTAGAAAAATAAATTCTTGTATTTTCTATCGACAATATCGTTAAACCCAAAACGGTCTGAACTGCATTGAAGGAAATCCAAATGTGTTCAGGCCCCGTCACTGAGACGGTGTCGTCAATAGATTGTGGAAAACTTGTTCTGAGTTGATTTCTTGCTGGGAATTAAATCCCATGTGAATGTATAATGGTCCTTGCTGGAGTGTCTTTCTTGGATTTGGAGGGTCCAAGCACGTGCTTTGCTGTGTGATAATTGGGCCTGCCGATGGACTTGTTAGATTATCAGCAATATTTGCATGTACCGGGTTTTTACAATGTAGTAACCGACGTCGTGGCAGGAATTGTGTCACCTTTTGAATCAGTATTACGTGATTTTTGATTGAAGAAGGTTAATATATTTTTTGAACTATTGGAAGCCTTCTTCATTTTGAAAGTTTACTCCTGTCAGCATACTATAACACCGAAAATACCGGATTGGAAGTAACAGATGACCATGACATATTAAATATTCCGGAAAGTATGATGAAGTTTTATAAGTATTTAGTAAATAATTAATTCAAAGGTCGATTAAGATATTCTCTTGATAACATTGTGTCATCTTTTGTTTTATTTCAGTGTCTACTTTTTTGACAAATGGCACGGATTTTGTATGTGTAAGCCCGTTTTTTTTTCTATGGCCCCTGATATCCAACTCAAATATTAACATATAGCCATTCTGAAGTTTAGCTTTTCTAGATGGATATTTTTTTGTAAACACAACAACAATGTACTTACCTGCCACGTTAAGCGTGTAGTCAGGACTGTTTACAACCTTGTCAGCTTCAGGTAGAGTTGGGTTGGTACGACGACAATACCACACAGATACATGGTCCCCTGTCTGTGGCTGTATGACCCACTGGAACACTGTACCGTAGTTAGTCGAGGTGGTAGTACAGGAGCAGACATCCGGGCTACAGAGCACAGGAGTAGTAGGAGCGGTGTTGTAACATTGACCAACAGCTACTTGTATATAACCTAGTATAGCAGTCACGTCAGGACGGCGGTACAACTGGACACTGTTTGCCTCCTTTGGTACGTCACACGTCAGTGTAAACTCACTCCCGGGGACAGCGTACCCAGACGACCCCGTCAATGTGACAGCATCTGTGTTAGAAGGTAGTTTATAATGAAAAAAGGGACGTAATACAGATAAGATTTACATAAAAGTTAAAACGATACATCGCATCATATCGTTTCCTCTCTTGAGTATATGATCGAATTATTTTGGTTGACTGTATAGCGATACACTATAACAATACTGAACCTATCACTCTTTTCTTCACTTATATCGAAAAAGTGTACTTATTGTTTTAAATTCCTGAAGTAAAGATGTACATGTAGTCCACTGTGCAGTTATACCCAAAAGTACTGAACTCCTATACAAATATCTTTTCATAATATTTACCTTTAGCTCTGCATCAAAACATATAAGGATGTGCTCTGTATGTATTAAGGTTAAAAATAACAGAAAAACAAAGAATGAAAGTGAAACATGTCATTTATTTAAAAGAATATTCATAATCTTTACAATTTAAATTTTCATGACAAGACCCTGTAAAATCCTGCACTTAATCATTATAAAGTTGATTTTTCAAGCAGAAATGTGTATCGTGATACGTATCGTATCGTAAGTATCGTACCGCGGTACGTGTCGTAATGTGAGGTGTACCTGTACGTATCCGTTAAATTATAGTATGATGCATGCGTTCATGAACCTGCAAATTATCTTGACTATTGTCACAACATAGATAACTTCACATAAAGTAGTTTGAGGTATGAGGTCAATTACCTTTATAACAAATAGTATTTGCATATTTGCTAAGTTGTTCATTAAATAGTTTTACAAAAGCTTAAGATTAAAAAAAAAAAATGCGTGGTGTTTGGGTTCTGTTACAAAAGTTGAGTACTAAATGCCTTCATTTCAGTTGGTAATTTATTTATGCTGTATGTGGTACCGGGGATCAACTGATATAATCATGATGAAAGGTTATATTTATGTATGTATCTCTTTAATCTGGAAGTACAACGATGTTTCCGCTTCGAGCAACAGTTAGGAAGTGATTAAAAACGCAAAGAAGCGAAGAAACATTTACGTGGGAAATATCACGCAATTCGACAGGTGTCAGAGGTCAGTTGCACTGGTCAACAGGTATAAAAAAAACATACACAATCACGTCACACTCACATACATTCCATCAAAACGAAAGTAACACACGAGACTAGGCGACAGCGATTGCGGATGCGGAGCGCGGATTACGGATAAAAATCTACGACACAACATTATACAAAGTAATGATGATTAGACTCAATATATTTTAACTGATTACTTAGAACCACATGTTATACCACTATGGGAAGCTTAAATAATTATAAATAACTTCATATAATAACATGTAGTTCAGCACTTAGTGCGCATGTTGCTATACCGGCCGAAATTAAGGTATAGTTTAGAAACTTGTAGATGTGGAATGTTTTAAGTTTAGCGCATGACAACGAATTAGAATGTGTGTACGATCTGTTGTACACAATCATATGTGATGCTCTCTATTTCCTGCAATTTCGAAATCCAAGGATCACACGCTTAGTACAAAATCGAAGGCGGAAGTCTTTGATTTCAAAGACGTTTTTGCAAAAGAGTTGCGATATTGTTCAGTTGAACGTTCACATAGAACCGGTGAGTCATTTCTCTATTTCGTACATGTATTCGTCTTCTATTCACAGTAGTAGGAAAGTGCCGCTTTTGGCGCAGGGTCATCCGGTGCACTCCCCTATATAATCCATACCACCTCCCTGGCATCCCCCTTCGGCAGGGGGGTACCGATCGATGACGTAACAGGGGGGGGTTCTCATGTATTTGGGTTTTTCCTGACTGCATCTATTTATAGCGACAACCTGTTGGTTGTCTCACAAATTCCTCATAAGATGTAAGTAAATATCATTGAAAAAAAATGGCTCAGCATCATGTTGGGACATTTGGACGCTACACAGGTACCACTTGCCGAATTTCAGTTTTTCTCTGGCTTTGGTGGATAACGTTGTCTAAGGTTTTGCTGGCTATGATTTGCTATTAATGGCGTTACCCATTTGTTTTCTTTAACGTCATATCAGTATCTATTACGTAAACAAAATCTGCCACCTCAACCACCACCCAATCCCAACAAGTAAATTAGGCTTTATATTATAATTATTAGCGATACCGACAATATCTGACTGTGATTAGTAGTAGGAAAGTGCCGCTTTTGGCGCAGGGTCATCCGGTGCACTCCCCTATATAATCCTTACCACCTTCTCGGCACCCCCCTAGTGGCACCCCCCTTCGGCAGGGGGGTACCGATCGATGACGTAACAGGGGGGGGGGGGGGTGTTCTCATGTATTTGGGTTTTTCCTGACTGCATCTATTTATAGCGACAACCTACATACGAGGGGGGTACCGATCGATGATATCATGGGTATGGGGGGGGGGGGGGGGGTTCTCATCCATTTTGGTTTTTCCTGACTGCATCTATTTGTAGCGGTCCGATTGCATCATGTTTAGAAATAATCAAATCGGTCTCAACCGGTTATGAAAACAACAACGAGAAGACGATATATGTACAACAATTTATCAACATTTCCCCGTCGCGATGGAATGAACGTGGGTCGGAGAGCCATCCCACATCCATCCTTACACATATGACCTATTCTATCATGGACAATATATTAATATTTACATCTACATGAGAGTCACCCACCACCCATGTTATGATACTGAAGCGATATGTTTATATGTACGCTCTTTCCCATAACACGAGGTCTTGACATCTTCTAGGGTAGTTCACTCACCTACAAATCGGTTACATCTAATGCGCGTATCCAGGAATTGAATTTCTTAGGCCAATTTAGCCATTTCACGTAGTGTTGTTTGTTACGGCCTTTTTCCTCTAGTTTTCAATATGGTTTTCACCTTCAGCATATTGTCGTCCCTTACGTCAACATTCTGTAGCTCGGATTGATAGAAAGTACCTTTAATTTCATCGCCATCGTAGTCTTTGACTTTGTACACAGGCAAGCCTCCACGTAGTATCTTTTGAGAGATGGTAAATATCTCCCCCGTCCATTTTTCGTCGTGTTCTCGTCAGAAAGGGTTCCTCAAATGAGACAATCTTACTTTATCTCGCACCTTGAACTTAAACGGCTAACGAAGCTTCTTCGTTTTTCGTAAGACTGGCTGTTTTTTCGGCCAATACATTCTCCACCAAATAGACGTGTCTTTGTCTTTAGTTAGATTTGTTTGGGGCCATACCGATTGTCCGGTGATACGTCTGATTGTAGCTGTCGGCAAACGTCTGGAGTTTCTTTACATATTCGTTATTTCTTCTATGCGTGAAATATCTATACAATCTGGATTAAATAGTCTTGATGACACGCTCGGCCACGGCAGCTTTGGTTACGTTTTGGGCATATAAATGCTGGATGTGGTATTGATTCAATACAGCATTCACCTCCTTTGATCTAAACTCTTGGCCCTGATCGGTACGGATCCGACTAGGTTGTCTCCCCTCATATAAAATGTTCTGTAATGCATTTGCCACAGATGCCCCTTTCTTGTCTTTTAGCGGCCTCATCCACAGATACTTAGAGAACACGTCTATCACCACGAGTACGTAGGAATTAACGTTGTTTTCACTTTTGAACTTGACCATGTCCATGAGATCTGCAGACCATTGGTCCTATTTCGTTTGAATGAACGTCGGAGGGATCTCTGAAGGCTGTAAGGCTCTTGTCTTTGAAGCCATTTTCTTCTCTTGATTTTCTGAAGACATGTTTCCCGGCTTTCCTTACATATCTATACAGTTTGTCTGGTCCAGAGAAATTCCCAGCATTGGTAGGATTGAAGTAAATATCTCTTAAATAATCTTCCCAGGAAGGCATCCTTCCTCGTCGAGTGCCAGGTGTTATAATGAGGTTCGTTCTGATGTATTGTTTCTTTTATTAGTTTTCTTCAGAATTCTCAGACTCTTCCTCTTCATTATCCTCATCTTCGGATTCATCATCATCACCATCATCATCATCATCATCCCACATCTCTTCTAAGACATGACGGTTCTTTTTTGAGTGCCATCGTGATCGCTTTGCGATCCTCATAACCATCGTCAACGAATTCTTCGACATCTTCCATGACTTTCTCGTGAACCAATCCGTCTTGTAACTGAAGAATATATCTTATCATAGACTCGTATTTTTCGTTAAATAGATCCATGTTTTTAGATTTCATCTTTTCGTTTGCTTTCTCCTGGGCATCGCCTTCAGACATACCTTCATTTACGTATTTCTCATACTTTTGATTCCATTTCTCCTCGTTTGCAGACCTGACTTCATTCATCATGCTATCGAAAGCTTCGTGTTCTTCAGTATCTCTTTTTTCCTCGCCGGACTCCATATCTTCATATGCGATCCCCCTTTTTGGTTTAGACTCATCTTCTTCGTCTATAGATTCTCGTTTTCTTTTAAGGGAGTCGTTTTCCGAACACCACCTCTTAACGTGTCTTTGTAAATCATGTATGTCTTGGAACACTATCCCACAATCGTCACAGGCAGACATATCTTCTGTTTCTAAGAACAGCTCTTGATGTTGTTGTTGATGATGTTGTTGCTGCTGGTAATACGTCCGCTCGGCCGGAGTGTCAACCTCAAAATGATTCTTAGTTTGGTCTTTCTGCCCTTTTTAGGCTGTCCAGAAATAATATCACTGGCACTGCGCATGCGTAATGACTCGGGTGTTGATGGTTTCATATCGACGAGAAGATATCCGTACGGCTTGGTGGTGGCTTCCTTGAAATGTCTCATCAGGTGTTGAACATTTTCAGGGTACATCTGTCTGGCTAAAGTCATGATCTGCTGTTTATCGATTGGATTATTGAACAATACCAAAAAGTGACAATTTCTCCTCTGTGTGGGGTCTTTATTGTAGTAGAGGTTCTGATTGATGGCAATGACAGACATGTTTCTGTGGTGGCTTCCCGCCGTAAACAATTCGTTGATGCGAGGGTCCTTGTTTGATGTCGACATCAGATCGTCCAAGATGACAAGGTTTCTTACTCCTGGATTCAGGAAGGAATCCTGGTCTAAATCCAGCGGTATCCCCTGAATAAATTCAACCTCAGGTATAACGGTTGCCATGATAACGTCATAGAGGGGCTGCCATCGTTTGTGGAGGAGGTGATATTTTGGTCAAGCAGTTTTGTAGCAGTAAATTGACAAAGTAAGTCTTTCCACATTTGCAGTGAAGGGGTGTTTAAAAACGAAATCCTGTTGCTGCTGCTGCTGCTGCTGCTGCTGGTTAATAACAGCATATACCGGCTGCTTCATAATGTCTATGTAGGATGGTTGCTGCTGCTGCTGCTGCTGCTGTAGTTGTTGTTGTTGTTTTTGCTGCTTCTGCTGCTTCGTGACTCCATCTCCATGGTAGGACGGCTGTCCTTCCTGATGATTGTGTCTGACGTGACGTTTTGAATCATGTGGCGAGATATATTCACTCAAGCAAATATGACACTGGTACTTCATATCGATGTGTACTCTTCGGTGTCCAGGTATGAAATGAGAAGTTTTCAGTCGAATCCTCTAGTTATACACTATATGATGCATTGTGGGTAAACATGTAATTCGACAACTTTGACAATTAATCAACATTTATAGTCCCTGTCAATGAGACAGTACACAAGTCAGGGACCCATCTTGTGTCTGCCTGTACATCAAGCCTACTCTAAAATGGACAAAATATGTATATGCACTACTGAGAGTCGTCTACCACCCACAATACGGTACTAGGGTGATCCTTTCCCATAACACGAGGTCTTGAAATTTGACCTTTCTAGGGTAGTTCACTCTCCTAACTTGCTATTCTCCAATGGCCATATGCATACATGTAGCTAGTGATCCTATCGTCGAGCAAATATCGCTTGTCGTCGAATGGTCACAAACCCATTTTGGTCAGTGATATGTTATAGAGTTGATGCTTGTAACTTCTGATCTGATTCATGTAAGACATGATCACCTTCTTTTGAAGAAGACATTCCTTGTATTGCTCGAAACGGGTGTGTTTTGCAATAACATATTTCTTGATGAATTTCGCCTTCTGCGATTCTACGTGTGCTGTCACTTCTTTACCATCCTTCTCCCCCGTGATGTCATATGTGTAGGCGTACATTTTAGATGTGAGTCTACCAAAGGCATGGGTCGCGTTGCCATGAGTTTCGTCCTTCATTTTACCCAGTACCTTCTTGTTTTTGGTATTGTAGAGGGGACTGTATTTCGTGTACTCCGATGTGTCGAATAAATCACTGTCCTCTAGCATATGCTTGTAAAAGTCGTCAGTCTGAATGGTATATGCTAGACTGTCAGTATCGGTAAAGAGAAGACGGGCAGAAGATCCAAATTTCCGCTTGATATAGTTGTAATGGAAATCATACATCAGAGTTTTGGAGATGTCCAGGATGGAGAATCCGACGTAGATGGTCGGTTCAAATAAAGTTTCGATTTAAGCATGTGGACACCGACCGAATCCTCTGTAAATATCCTGAATTCGTGGAATGTGGGTTTACATGTTAATTGTATGGCCCTCTTCTCACTGTTGACCAGTTTGACATCCATCCGTTTCCTCAAATTTTCCATAGTCTTCCCGAAAACGCCTTTGTTCATCAACTTGTAGAAATCTTTCTCGAAATTGTTTCGAGATAGTTTCCTTCTCTCCGTGTTAAAATCATTATACGACTTCAGCCAATGCGACTGCTTGAATGTTAACACTCTGTGAACCATGGTCAAACGCATTCCCAATGAGAGGTACTGTTTCAAGTTCCTATAATGTAAGACAAACTTTTCCTTGTTACTGAGATTGGGTACGAGTTTTGCTGCGGAATTGTAATGATCCAAACAGTCGTGAAGCTTTTCATCATCGTGTGGCTTTCCACAGTCTACCAGCCTCCGCCATAAAGTCTTGCTGTAGTCAGACAACTCGTCTTTCGTCACGTTTACTCGTTCCGTGGCCTCCCAAGCCCTTCTCAATAAATAAGTGCTGATCGATGTCGGTTAGCAGTTCGAGTCTAACATTGGTCATTTTTAGCGCTAATCCAGGGGCGGTGTAAAAATGAGCTGCATCGAGCCCATACGATTCCAGAGATAGATTTCGGAAATTCTCGAACACAACACACAGAACATCTGTCATGACATAAAGGTCTGAATATTCACCGAAATTTGGTATGTTGAATTGTTCCAGACTTTGCAAGCATGATGGTACTTTTCATAGGATACATCTTCTCCAGTAAGACTACTGCAAAATGCTTCTTGTGATGGTAATTTGGTTTCTTGAAATATGTGTGGACCATCGAAGTAGTCGTAGGGATACACCTGTTTTTTTAAAAGGAGCTCGATTTTCTCATCACCAAAATGTCGTGTCATGTGTTCAAATTTCTCCTTCCCTTCAGCTGATAAATTTGCGATCAGTTTATCCAGTGATGTTCCCATCAACTGGAAGCTATCGATGAAGTCCATACACCCTATCTCCATGTTGTTGGGTATGCATTTGATCTCTTTATCTGACACCTTTCCTATAGCTTGCATGATAAGATGGAAATCGTAACTCCTCAGATTGTGAAAAACAACAAGAATCCGTCCCCTAGTTCTCTTCCACAAATGTGACAGTTTACTGCACTGCTGAAGGTTTGCCAATCTCTCCCAGTCATGACCATCGGCTTCACGTTTTTTAATCTTTGTTCTATTTCCTCCTGTTCTCTCAGCATACATTCTACAAACTTGTCTGTAACATTCGGTCCTCTGTAGACCACGGGTTCATTAGATGTTTCTTGTGTGATCCCTACGACTTTGTAAGCGAAACTAGATGGAACATGTTGTATGTGTTTTCTCTGGGTCAACCTCACATCTCTGTATTGGCACTTGGAAAGACTCGAAGTCCGCATATATGATGTAAGGTACTTTAAGCTGTTTTCTTATGTCCTTATAGAACAGCCATTTGTCCTCTTCTGTTGGTAGTTTAACTTTCTGCGTCCCATGTTCTCGGCAGTAGGATATATGGTCGTTGAGAATTCGTTCTTTGGTGAAACCTTGCAGGCAATACATACAGTGGTAGTATCTATGCCCGTGGGTATACTGAGCATATAGGAGCCCATTCACGTTCTTGATCCAGCAGTAGTGTGACTTGCGTCCATCTGAAATCAGCAGTAAATCTACTAGTAAGTCAAATCTTTGCTTAGTCACGTGGATTGGAAATAAGGACCCCTTCTCATATCCAAAGACGTTGACAGTGATACTGTTCTGTGTTTCGAACTTATTGATGTCGGCTACCTTGACGGAGAAGGAAATACCATCAAAGTTCAACTCGTGGTGGTGGTCTATGTATTAAGTAACACGCTGGGAATCTCTTTTGACTGGGTGTAATGCAGCTAGAATCGACCGCATGAAACATTTTTTGTCCTTCTTTTGGACGTTGATGATGGCATGCTTAGACCTCAACTTGACCGGTAGCGAAATATAACTAGACCCTTTGAGAGGCTTGTATCGGGCAAAGTGTATCTGTATTTGAAGCACCTTGTCCAATTTCCAATTACTACCCTGTCGCTGGTATTCTATGAAAGAATTCTGAGTCTTCCAGATAGATTCCCGCATTCTTTCGTCGATGTCAGATGACTTTAAAGTTATCTGATATTTTCCACGGAAATGGGGTGTGACTCATTCTACGGTCTCTCCGTTTGGTTTAGAAAACTGCAGTTGAATGGATAAGTACCATTTTACACCTCCCCGGACACCAGCGCTATCTATTTTCTTCTTTATTGTATCGTACTGTTGATGAAGGAAAGTTGTGACGTCTTATTTAAGTAACCCTTCGGCTGGAATGGTGAGAACTTGGAAGGATCAACCGAGTGCTTTCTCTGTACATTGTTTATCTTCATCCACTTTGGGGCTAGTTTGGCGGTCCGAATCGTTCAACGCTTGATTAGTAGATGCATTAATTTGCGGTTGACTGTTTTCTTTGTCATTGTCTCTGTTTTCGTCTATGCCTCCTCCTTGTTGATTGCTCTCGTGTGATTTCAAATGTTTGATGTATTTGTCAGTCCTCCAGAAAGATTTTCCACAACACAAATGCAGTGGTTCCCCGTGAACTTTCTTATGCCTTGTAAGCCGATCTTTCCTTCCAAACTCTTTGTTACACACGTCACATTTCCACCTTCTATCTCCGTGTTCTGCAATGTGTCTCGTAAGTGTCTTTTTGTGCTCAAATGATTTGTCACAATGTGGACAAGACCATTTCCCCTTTTTAGGCTGAGTTGATTCATTCATCGGAGCTTTTCTTTTTTCCATTGTTTCTGCAATAATAATATTAACATTAATTAGAACAATATCTAGCGACGTGCCCTCCTCTAGATGTCGAAGTCAGAATTAAATTTTGTCGGTTTCACTCCCGTATTTATAACCTTTCTATTCACTGTCGGCATTCCGATCATTTGATTGGTTAATTCATTTTTGCATAATGTTGGCGTATTTTTTGTCTGACATATGATAGATTTTGAAGCATGCAGACGTGTTTTTAACGGGCATATAACACCATCTTTATCGTTTCATACTAGAGTTATTGATTTCAAAAAAACGACCACATACCATTAGTCCGTTCTAATTTATACATAGCAGTTCATGGACTACCTATCAAAGTGCGTCCCTAAAGCAATACACGACGTGCATGTGTCTAGGTTTGACAACTTTCGATTGTCTGAAGAGATTATATATCATCTTTACAACCTCTGTCACTGCCAAGGCTTTTTTGCTTGAACTTTTCTTCTGTTTCAACCATGGAGTAAGACGACGATTAAAAATATAACAATATATTGTATAGGGTGTTGATAGCAGTGTTACGATTTCAAAAACTTGTAATCCCTTCCTTTCATTAATTGTGTATCAAGATGATGTGAAAACATTCTCAGTTTATAGGAAATAGTTTGTCTACATACGTTCTATGTTTCAAGATATACATATATATATAAACAAAAGACAAGAGTTTTTTCGACTTCACTAGCGCTTTCTTCTCTTTAGAGGTTCATCAGGAGAACTGTTTATTCATGTTGACAGGAGGACAACAACACAACACAGAAGGTGATGACGTCATGATAATTATGACGTCACAATACAACCTACGATAATTGGCGCCAAAATGAACAATGCACTTTAACGTCAACATTTGAGGAACAACAAAGATGGTGTTACAGAAATAGATACATGTATATATAGCTACAGGCACGAGTATAGCAACAGAATTGTTCACATACATTTTATTTATTTATTCATGCAACGATCTATGCTGTTCGTGTCACGAGGTGTGGTATATTATGCCAAACTTAATACAAACTAGTATAACCAACATATATATACATTTATTTACAACCAAGCAAATCATTCAATATACAAAACATAAATACCACAAACTACACAATCACACTGTGCAACAATCTCTTTCACTCACTCCTAACAATACATCGACCCCCGGTTTACACTTTACGAATAGTTCACCCTGCATCAATAGATATAACTTAAAGTGATGTTACAATCTCTGCATGTTATATGGTTCACGCGTATCCAGGAATGGCACGTATATACGTATATGTGTATAGTGCCGGAGAGGGGGGTGAGGGGGGGGGGGGGGTTCTTGGGGTTACTCTGCCCTGTCTTAGCATGTGATGTCCTCAAGTTCTTCAGTCACCTGTTGTGAATTATACTACTGAAACTGCTTTAACAGCTTGTATGTTTAGATGATGGTCAAACAAGATATTGATATTTAATGCTCTGTGTGACCAAAAGAGCAATAACAAGGTAGACAAGTGCTCGAATAGATGAAAATACAGTGTATGTCTAATATGTGTAATTCACTAATTGTTTACATCTATACATGGAATTGTTATGTATTAAAATCAGCTATTAACATAATTTTGACGACAGCAGTCTTTAATGCTCAGTGTATACAAGTAGTTTAAGTAATACATATGACCAAAACTATTTGCGACACTATTGTTTTAGTTCCGGAAACTTGTATCGCGGAAACGACACATTCCGCTCGTTGTACCGGGTTTTGAACTCGATTGTCTATGTTATGATACATCTACAGCAATAATTAGAAGTTGACTTGGTAATAGTAGCAAATATTTGTTCAATATGAATTTTATATAACGACCTGCATATACAATAACAACACAACAAATAGTGAATTCAAGCACATCACCTTTGGAATGGAGGCGGTCCAAAGATCCGGAATACGGATAGGAACTTCGATATATTGATTTTTATTTATTTTCCGAGCATTAATGCCACTTGATTTTAACATATATCAAATATAAGTGTGGTGCACGATAAAGAATCCATATTTTTGACAGTATGGATAATAATTTGACATAATTTTGTCATTTACCAATTAAAATAGGAATAGGCAAAATGGGTTGGGGGAACGGAGTTCTAACTTCAAGTGAGCAAAACTGCAAAATTTTCATTAAGAACCCCATATTTTTTATGCTTACCGAAAAGCATATATACGTGGCTGTATTCTGTCAAAGTTTTATAAAGTTGACATGGGTTTTGACAGCATTTTTGCTTGTTTAATGCATTTGTTCGATGTAAATTTGTTAAAAATTGCATTTTGATGAGAATGGATGGCCATTAAAAATGCATAAATTAGAAAAATACATTATTATTTTTGCTTTTGATAGTACATCACAAAATGTTGTAAAAATAGTCAACTTGGTGGTAGCTTAAGTTTTGTATATATTGTAGAAAACATATTTTTAATTAATTTTCATAATTTGGGGGAAATTTTCAGCTTAAATATCTCAAAAAGTAAAACGAGAACCCCCTTTTTTCTTTTCATATTTGGAATCTACGTAAAAAAAAATGCCAAAAAATACGCCTGATTAGAAAAAAATGACATGCCTTTTTTCCAAAAGGATGGACCCAACTTGATTCCAACTCCGGGATTCGGTTGTTTGTAATCTCGGCCTTGTTATGTACGGCGTGTGTAGCCCTAGGCCTAATGGTTACATGCATGCCGCGTTCGTCATGTTCGTGGACATTTAGGGATAATACAGTACATGAATATGTGTAAGTAAATTCACCTCATTTGATATTTTCTAATGTTGTAAACATACAGATTCATTCCTTATATCGCCACTAAGTTGGTCACTGTGCGAACCCATATGAAACATTGAAATATTGTCGGTTTTAGCTTTGTCAGATTGATATCGTGTAAGGAGAAATCGGATCACCAAACCATCTTTTATTTAATTTTATTCATTCATTGAAAATTTTGAGGATGAACTATATTCAAGTATCAAAGGAAGAATATCGATGGATGTTCTTACAAACGAAATCAGCACCCGGGGCTCACGCGGGAATATTTATAGAGCGCTCTGATCTTTCGTCACAAATCAGCGTTTCCAGTTTTTGCGAATGTCAGAAACAAAATCGGATAATTTTTTTTGCAGTTTCTTACACTTTAATTGAAGATTTTTTTGTCAGCATGTTAACATTATATGATGACCTTCGGAATTTATATGAAAACAAGTATTTTAGAGTGTGAATTTATTCCTATAGTCCAAGACAGAATGCAAAGTCGTCGCACTGGTTATCTTTCAAAACACTAACTTTTGAGTTTGAATTACGTTTTCTGGTGCTATTTGAAGTGAAACACTAACCATCTGTAGACAAACAATGGTGCATGATTATATATTCTAAAGCTTCATCATTGTTATAACTGATCTGTTAACACGTTTATTGATTTCAAAGTATTTTTGCAAAAAAGTGATCCGATTTGTCAAAGTCTTGAGCATGGTCAACTGTAGATTAAAGGTATTTCTTTTAAAAACTCAAATACTTAGAATAATGAAAAATGAGACAAAGATACAATAAAAAATATTAATGATAACCAGTAGATCTTGCATTTTTCCCGTTGGAAAAACAGCCGTTCATACTAATATAAACAGCTGCTTTTTGGGTCACATGTGCTACTATTAACCAATCATAGAACCTGGTACAAAGTGCAAAATGAAATTTGGAATTATACAAAATCCACCTCAAGAACCAAGCAAAATTCATTGCATATTTTTCATGAATGTGAAAGGAAAGGATGGAAAAGATCTAGAACCTAGTACTATTTAGGGGAATTTCATGCAGTGTTGACAGGCACCTGAAATGTTATGATTACGGATTTCAAATTTCGACAAGTAAGGAATTTCAAAAAGTGACAAAAGTCATCAAAACAAAACAAAAATGAAATGCGGTGATAACATCAACAGATTATACGAAACAAAGCAGTTGGGTTATAACAATCCTGAATCCCTCTTACGAACCGTCTGGTTCAACAACACCATATATTTCGGAATGCGGCATTACAGAACATCACGTCCCTGCTTAGATAGAAGGGTTAACCACAGGTGAAAACACAGGTAAACACAAGTAAAAACACAGGTAAATACTGCCCATACTACTTAGAAACAGACTATAATCCTTCTAACAACATTCTTTCCCCCATGTTATTTTAAACGACCGTCCGTTTTATATATCGGCCTACACCAACCATGTCAAAATCCAAAAAGTGATATAAAGCACAACCAGTCGGCGTAAACAAACTGGGAAAGTTCATGTCGACTATGGCAAACATCGCAGGTATGTACACATGCACAACATAATACTCAACTGTAAAGTAATATGGGCCTTCAACTCATAATTTATATAAAAATAGGCCTAAACAGATTTGAAATTGGTCAATACTGTAACACAGTCGATGTTACGCCGTTGCGTAATTGATTATAAATAGCCCGAGAAAGGACAGGCCGGAAAGTTTTAACACGCAGATTCATAACCGAGCTAGTTTATGAGGGTATAGTCGTATAGGCGTAGATGGTCACGCAGGTGGTCACGTATAAGACATAGCTTATTGAACCGATGACTATTAATCCGACGTGTTCATGTTCCCACTGACCAGCTAGGCATGATTCTGACGGATTTATGGACCATTGGGAGAGATAAAGGCTAGATGTACCTTATGAATTATATGTCCTACTTTAATAGTTATCTCTTCTTCTTTCTTTGTAAATGATTTTGTACCGGTACTTTATAGTCATTTTTTACCAATAGCTTAAGATCGTATGAAATAGTTTACAAATCATCTGCATCCCATACATCATTGTTCATTGTATAATTGCTGTGCTCCTTTATTTGTCTCTACGCTACCAGAAAATATCAGAAATATCGGAAAACATCCCGTGGCTTGTCTGCGCCTAGCGTCGACGCCCGCTTCGGTACTAGCTATATCCGGTGTAAGTCCTACGTCTGTGGAGCCAGGGAGCTACGCTCTTATAAAGAGCTATGGCGGAAAACTGCCCATATTTCCCAAAGTTACGATCCTTTAAATCTGTCCACACTTGAAAGATCCCTTTGCTAAATTGACATATAAACATAAACGCACACAAGTGACTGATATCAACATACTCTATACAGATAGAACGAAGCACAACCTACCTGTCGATGATTGGATTGTAAGGAGAACGATGAACAAGTAGAAGCTGAGTTCACGGTGAGAGACACCAATAATTTGTTTTTGTAGGTAAATATCAGACATCCTGCCGTATGTATACATGTTTAAGTTCATGTACAGTGTTTACAAGCTTCCTGGTCCAAACATACTGATATAAAATAGTAAATATACAGGGCGAATGTACACACTATATGTTATATTGTTTGTGAACTTCCTGGTCGGTGACCCCATACACATCTATAAATAGCTACTCGAGTCGATATAAACGCACATTCATACCTGTATAACCTACCTGTATAATTACCTACCTGTATAACCGGCCGCCACTACATGTACCTCTGCTCGCTATACACAAAACACAATGTATCGTGAAAAAATGAATGGCACTAACTAAAATTAATTGACCGTTGTTTTTTATTTGTATACAATTTTGGCTTTAACATTTATATTTGAGCATGAATTACAACAATTTGAACTTTCTGATGAATCAGAAGACACGGTAACGAAACTGTATATCAGTTCGTAAGTGTAAAAGTTAATGCAAACAACTCATATAAATAGTATGCGTTTATAGATATACTTAACAACAATTGTCTTGGGTAGGTACATGTATATTTTATATTTAAAGCAATTTCTGATGTAAGAATTGTTGATATTTATTAGACCGATTTCCTGGAAAGGATTGGTTGTTATCTAGATCAATATATAGAGTATGAAATCACAGGTTGTATGTAAATTAATAAAAAAAGGAGATCGAAAACAGTTATCCTGGAAAAAGATACTGTTCCTGTTATGATATTCTATTAACTCTGTTTGTCATAGAGTTTGATAGTACGGTGATTACTACTAAAGTAATAATTACCTTCTATCTTGGTTTTCCAAGCCGCCACGTGGTTGACTATATCTCAATGTCGCTGGACTGGTCAGGCAGGAGAGATATAGCTCACAACGCTAGTAATACTAGTAAATAAGTATCTGTCACGGTGCCCAACAATATGTGAGGTCACCGAGAAACTGTCACTACTATAAGTAGAGCAGGCTGTAGGAATGAAGGGGTACAATGACTACAATATGCAGAGCATCATAAACCGTCCGTACAGTCTGGAATCCTGGAAGGAAGAGAGTTGGGGTCCAGGTATATTCACCCAAGCATCACGGGATCTGCTACGCCTCACTTCCGGTGAAAGCCCGGATGACGTAATGTAAACAGACCGTCGACACAACATTCCTCCCCACTTTATAATGAAAGTCCTTCGTTCTGGGAGATCCTGAATTGGAGAATATCCTGACCCTTAGTTCAAGTTCCCACAAGCTATAAGCCTATGTTTTCCACATGTTCTATTACTGGTTGTTGCTCCATGAAACACAGAGTCAAGGCCCAGCCTCTTTAAGTCTTCTGGAGTATAGGTACAGGGTAGCACTATAAGCACAAACCTGGCCTAAAAGACCAGGTACCCCTGACCATAGATGTTATACAATACCATACACACGTCGATACAGTCGTCGGGCGTTCTGGACAGATGTAGCCAGCAGTGATTCCGGGTTCATCTTGAAGTAACGTGCTAGAGACGACGCTGTCCGGAACAGTTGGTTTGGTGCGGAGCACTTGGTTCCGGGTCTGGCAAAATATGGAGTGTCCGTCTCTAACAGTACTCGTTCAGAGTTGATTCCCCTCACGGCTTGGGACTGCTGGTTGTTGAACTTAGCAGCCATACTGGTGAATCCGAAGTACAGCTGTGAGAAGGCACTGGTCCACTGGTCACGAACATACGAATCTCCACTGAAACAATGGAGATGTATTCTCTGGTCAGGACGCACAGCCTTCTTCACATAATAGAGCAGAAGTAGATAGGCCTCCGCTCCACTGTCTCCGGTGATTCCTCTACAGTGTAATACCAGGACATGCCTGGGTTCCACAAGTGGCAGAATCTTCTCCAGCATAACTGACTGCTGAGCCCACTGCTCCCTAGGGACAGAATGGTCTAGCCCAATCTCGCCGACTGCTCCGACACGAGGCAGAAGGATAAGTTGACGCAGCTCCTGGACAACGCGGTTGAACTGATCCTGCGAGTACTGGTGCTTCGGATGTACCCCCACTGCGACCTCCATGTCCTCTGGTAGTGTAGCCAGATGCTCCTTAGTTGGATAGGTAACGGGGTCACAGTAACAGGCACAGGTTCCAACAACCTCAATCTCCTTTCCCGGTTCCATTGGACTGCGTGCGAGCAATGACTGGAAGGTAGTATCCTTTGGTAAACCCATTGCACGCAGTGTCCGGTCGAGGTGGAAATGAGAGTCAAATGCACGGGGCCTGGCCCGTGCCACCTCCTCAGGAATTGGAAACTGAGTTCTCCAGTACTCACGTTCACTCGAGGTCATCCTTGCCAACATCAACATAACCGCCTTCCAGTGGATAAGGGCCGCTATAGAATTTACCGGGTCCACTGTATACTTGACTTGGACCGGCTCACCCAGATAGCTACTGAACGCCCTCATAGCCACCGTCTGACTGTCAGTGATGTTGACACCTCCCTTCGTTGCCAACAAGTGCTGCATATCCACGAATTCTCGAAGGTCCCCGAGATGTCCCACTGGCCTCCGGAGGAGCCAAACAGCAGCCTGCATGAGTGCAGCCTCTCTGCCTCGCAACACTTCCTGACTGCCAGGGTCCACATGTTCGCTGAATATTCCAGGTATGTGTTCCCGGAATGCATGGAGGCGAACATAGCTAAAATCTCCCTGAAAATCAGGAACAAGGCATTTCCTCCTCACCGACAAAGCCCCCTCAGCCGAGGACCCACCCGAGCACTCCACCACCAAACCTCCAGGAGCCTCCTCAGGGGAGGAGACCGTCCGGGTGAACGCTCTACCTCCTCCGAGGGATATCCTCTTTGATTGAGGACCCGCCGGCTGACTGATTGGACGTTTCTTGGTGGCGCCCGGGTCAGCCCGCACATTTCCACTAAGGACCTTACGGGGACTATGACGGAGAGAGCTGTAATGCTTCCTTGGACTCCTCCTCGGACCCTCGGGACGCCCCTCTCGCGATAGTCGCTCAGCCACCGTGGGTTTAGCCTCTGAGGAGGCACGATACGCACCTCGCATCAGAGTCTCGCCCGCGACAGCATAACGACTTGATGTGACTCGTTTTCGGCTTCCACGGGGGGGTGAGGTCGACTCCACACGGCGGGAAGCTGGCTTCCTCTTGGGAAGTGGTGATGGCAACTTCTGGGGTACCGGTTCCGGCGATGTCAATGTCTGGGGTACCGGCTCCGGCTCTGGGTGCCCAAGATCGATGTGAATTGGGTCTGCTCCCAGATCCAGTGCATCATCCTCCATTCTCACCACCTCAGGGCTTCGTGACGAAACCTCCTCCACCCTCCGTGCCAAGCTGGGATCAGTGGACAACCGTATGTCATGATACATAGCCCTGGACTCCGCGGCAATAGGTCCTGGTCTGTTGCGCCTACCGATACGATAGACGTTAGCCGCAATCCAGTCGTGCGACTGCAGCTGACAGACGTTCAGGGTCTCCGCGCAAGACCTGAGCCACGAATCACGACGGTACTGCTGTGATCCCCTCTTGGTGTTCCCCTTAGCCAACTCACACATCGCGATAAGTAGGGCCTTCATCCTAGAATCCGACACCTGAGCCAAACCCAGTCGCTCGACGAACTCGCGGGCTGGTTGATACAACTAGCCCTTATCTATAAGATGCGAGACCTCATCAGCAAACGACTGGTTCCGTCCAGATGCCATACCTGCAACATACCAGAGCAAAACACATGATTAGTTACTGCTACAACCACTGCATTTGTATTTGTCTATCTCAAGCGCGTCTGTAGCAGTCACGTTGACGCACGATCCGTGGTACCATTCCCGACAGTAGTCGCATTGAATCATAAATCGACCCTGCCAAGCTTTCCTGCAAATGCAGTAGACTTTTGTGCTCTGGGCAGACGAATCCAAATCATCCTTTTCCCCCTGTGTTTTATATATGTTGACCCACGCCGGGAGCTTTCTATCCCTACATGGCATCATCCGGTCATGATTGGTGATAAACACAGAGTTTCGTAGTTTGATCTGGTACAGGTATGCGGATAACCTTTTGATTATAACTCCCGGACCTTTCCAGGGAGAACACAATTTTTTGCATTTTCTCTTTACAACGGCTGAATCCAGCAAATACACAACATCCCCTTCGGCGTATGGTCTCAGTAGGACTTTAAGGTCATAATACCGCTTCATACGGCGTTGAGATGTTTTCAGCGTATTTCTGGCGACGGTGTGAGCTTCCTGGATATTTCCCATCAGGTTGGACACATACTCATCCATACTGTTATTATTCTGGCCTGGTATGGGAAACATCAACTGTGCTGGCGTATTCACCTCTCTCCCAAGCATGAGCATGTTAGGCGTGTATCCGGTACTCCTGTTTACGGAAGATCTGATAGCTCCCGCGATCTGTGGGACATGCTCATCCCACTTGTTTTGGGACATGCCAAGGAAACAGCGTACGGCGTCCATAAGCGTTCGGTTATACCGTTCCACTTGTCCATTTGATGAAGGGCGATAAGGCGTTGTACGCGCCTTGTGAATCTGTAACGCCCGGCACAATGATTCAAAGAGTTTGCTCTCAAAATTGCGCCCCTGGTCGGAGAAGAGTTGGAACGGATATCCAAACCGAGTAAAAAACCCATCAATTGCCGCTTTCGCTGTCCCCTCAGCTTTTTGTGAAGGCAATGGAACACACTCTACCCACTTGGTGAACTGGTCCACCATAATTAGACAATGTTCATTTCCGTTTGCCGTTTTGGGTAAGGGGCCAAGGAAGTCTATGTGCACACGTTCCATGGGGGCACCCGCATGATACTGCGTCAGGGGAACCCTTCCGTAGCGTTTATTTTTCTTGTTTCGGGTGCAAACTTCACACGTTGACACATAGGCCTCCACGTCCGTACCAAGGCGAACCCAAAAGAACTTCTCCTTCAATTTCGCCTTAGTCCTTGCCATTCCTTGATGAGCAGCTGAGGGTAGGTCATGATGCCACTGCATTGCCTTTTCCTTAAAGGACTGTGGAACTATAAGCGCCAAGTCCTTACTATCAGCTTTCTTCATGAACACCACCCCGTCGATCAGGAGAAACAACTCCCGGTTCAACCAGTAATACTTAGTTTCAGGAGAAGCCAGATGCAATTCCCCTTGCTCAGGTTCCGTACCGTCCGTCAGGTATCTGATAATAAACTGCAATGCGTCATCTTTTCCCTGTTCGGTCTCAAGTTCACGATACGTAAACCCCCAACAAGATGGCGACCCAGCAGTTGCTTCCTGAGCTAGCTGGACGGTACACATATTCACATGAAACTGGCTGTCCTGAAACTCAATATCAAAACTTGATCCATCAACTCTAGGGTCCATCGATAAAGTGGACCAACTGTCTGGAGACAAAGCCTCCAGTACTGGCTCAGTTGTCAGCCGGCTGTCATGGCTACCACCATCAGGGTGTTCGTAGCCAAGAGTGACCTGGGAAACCGTGCTATCCTGATGTTTTCCCAAGCCCGGTTGACCCTCAAACTGAGAGGATTGGGTCTGACTGGCATGCATACCCTGAGGGTATACAAGAGAACTTAAACCACTCACGGAAAATCGACCCCTGGCATGAGGGTTAAGCATACTGTCCACAGAGGGCTCCTTACAGAAGTTCGCCTGACCTATAAGCTCAGGACACTCCCTAGGAGTTACTCCCTCCGCCTGGCCTTGCGGGTTACGTTTCACTGTGGCCACATCAGTCCCAATGGACTGGAAACTCTGGTCCCCGCAAGGAGAACTGTCCGTCAGGTTCCTAACGTCATCCACTTCCATAGCAAACTCTCCCCACTGTTTGTCTGCACGCTGACAATAGCTACAGCCTCCACAGGGTAAGCTTTCTGGTCTGATCCCGGCAACATAGGATGGACACGGGGTCAACTCTTCAGGAAGTCGCGAAAGCGCGTCTGCATTCCCGTGTTTGGCCCCCGCTATGTGGGTCACAATCATATGGTATTGTGAAAGCTCTTCCATCCACCGTGCCAACTGTCCCTGTGGATCCTTGAACCGTAGCAACCAAGTTAAACTAGAATGGTCTGTCCTGACGGTAAACTGTCTACCTAGTAGGTAGTATTTGAACTGTCTTGCAAATCTCACAATACTGAGAAGCTCCTTCCGGGTAGTGCAATACCTTCGCTGCTCCGGGGTTAGAGAGAAACTACTATAAGCAATAACCTTCTCCGCCCCGTCCTGAATTTGACTTAGAACTGCCCCAATGGCGGTATCCGACGCGTCCGTGTCCAATATGAACGGGTTGACCGCGTTAGGTAGCTCCAATACAGGTGGTTCAGTCAATACCTTCCGTAAGGATTCAAAGGCATCCTGCTGCACATCTCCCCAGTGGAACTTGTTTTTTCCAGTGAGACTATACAAGGGTTGAGCTAACTCGGCGAAACTTTTTACGAAAGTCCGGTGATAATTCACTAAGCCGAGAAACCTCTCTACCTCCTTCGTATTTCTAGGAACTGGCCAGTTAGCTACTGTCCCAGTGTCCCGTTCTGACATGGCTATCTGGTTTTTACTTACCATGCGGCCCAGGAATTCTACCTCTGGTTGGAAAAAAAGACATTTTCTTGGTTTCAACTTCATGCCATGCTGTCTGAATCTTCCCAACGCGTCCTTCAGATTTCGGAGGTGCTCCTCAAAGTGATTCCCTAGAATTAAAATATCGTCTAAGAAGGCGAGTACTGTTTTCCAGGTGAGACCTCTCAAAATCAGATTCACCACTCGGGAAAAAGTAGCAGGAGCGTTGGTAAGACCAAACCCCATTCTTACATGTTCAAAAAGACCAAACTTCGTCAGGAACGCTGTTTTCTTTCTGTCCGATTCCTTAATCTTGACTTGCCAGTATGCGTTATTGGCATCCAATTTCGAGAACCAGGTGTTACCGGACAGCGTATCCAGACAATCATCCACCAACGGCAAGGGGAAAGTATCCTTCACAGTCACATCATTGAGGGCTCGATAGTCAATGCACCAACGCATACTACCATCCTTTCGTCGGATGAGCACTGGTGCCGAGGCCCATTCGGACATGGATTCCTGTATGACACCGGCGTCCAGCATCTTTTTAAGATGCGCCTCCTCCTCACCAACAAATGAGGCCGGAGTCCTGCGCATGCGCTGTTTAATTGGCTTAGCATCACCGGTGTCTACAGCATGTTCTATAGTCGTAAAACTTCCAAGGTCAAACTCATTCTTCGCAAACACATCCTCATATTCACAAATAAGTTCACGAAGATCGAGTTGTTGAGCCTCAGTCAAATGCTTGCTGGAATCCATGGTTAACTTCTGTAGATGTTCCGGTACTTCCCTCAACTGCACTTCCGGTTGTCCGATTTGGCAACAAGATGCGACCTCATCAGACCCGGTGTCTATGTCTGTACAGCCAACGCTCTCTTCTGTATGTCTATAAGACATACCAGGACTTATAAAATCCTGAACCTCAAAGGCGTCGGCTAGAAACTCCCCTTTTCTCACAGTTTTGTACTTGTCAGTCAGGTTAACCAAACAGACCACAGGCTCGGTATTTGAACTCCGAACCACACTGGGTACTAACACATCTAGAGTGTTGCAAGATTCAATGTAATAATCTTTAAGGTCTGTGTTAAGTTTTCCAGTTACCCTGACGACAGTATTGGGGGGCACCACCACTTTATTGGTTGCTGAAACCCTGGCTACAACGGGCCTATCACCAAAGAATTTTGTGTTCAAAGATATTATTTCCTCCCCTATAAGGAGAGTATCGGACCTCATGTCATGTACGGCCCCCCAATGATGCAAGAGATCATGTCCTAACAACATCTCATCAGCAATGGGGGCTACATACAGACCTGCCCTGAACAAACTCTGGCCGATTTTCAATGTTACTGGAGGTATTAAAAATCCCTCCAGCGATGATTCTGTATCCGCCAGGTGCATAACAACCTGTTTTAACTTCCGGGGCTTCTTCTGGAACCTGTCATACACTGAAGTAGAAATAATGGTCATTTCAGCCCCGGAGTCAATTCTGGCGGTGATGGGTACCTCGCCTACTGTGAGTTTCACTAGTGAAGAACCTGCACATATTCGGTTAACATGAATTATTTCCCTTTCTGAGGTGAGACTAAAAGCCTCACTGCCCGTACTAAAAGCACGGGCAGACTCAGACATATGTGATCCCTTAACTGAATTCACTTCCGGTTCCGAGGTGAGACTAAAAGCCTCATTCACCCGACTAGAAGTACAGGTGATCTCAGAACCCCTCATCAGTTCACCTATCTTATCGTCATCAGCCGTGGACAAATCCAGCAAAATATTCACTGGGGTTGATACAACCTTAAGAGAAGCAGTCTCCGAGGATGATGAAACTGGGCCTAACTTAGCAGATGGCTCAGGGGCATGGCCCGTAGTCCTGGGCCTTAGGAGTTTAAAGAATCTTTTGGCGTCTCATTGCCCTCCTCCGCCTTCCGTTTCTCCAGTCATCTTGCGTACCGCTTACACTCCTTCTTCATATGTCCTGTCTGCTTACAGAAGAAGCATTTAACACTGGATTTATAATCCTTGCTGTATGCGGGTTTATCGCTGGCTTTGGGGTCCTGCACCTTAGTCTTGCCCAGTTTCTCCGCAAGCTTATTGATAGCTTTTTCTATCAACTCCTCCATCTTGGCTTCGCTCGCGGACACTGCGTTGAAATTTACAGTAACGTCCTGGTCTTTACGCTTTCCCTTTTTACTGTCCACAGCTTGACTGACGTACTGATATTGCTTCATCAGGTTAGTCGCCTCCTCCATTGACCTTGGATGGCCCAGACAGGCATGTTTACCGGCATCCCTGTCCATGGCTCCTTGGCAGTATTTGGCGATAGCTTCTGTACAGCCATATTTTTCCGGTAAGTGACGGAAAGCTGGAGTGGCTAGAGTCATAACTCTATCCGCCCACTCATCTAAGGGCTCGTCTTGGCGTTGACTGGCCTGTTGAAACTTTATTCTGGCCGTCTCTGTTAACTCTTTAGCGCCAAAACGAGTCTCCAGCATACGCATAATTCCCCGGAAAGAATGGCAGCTCCCCATCTTAGTTACTAGGGTGTAGTAATCTAACGCCTTTCCTTCTAATATCCATCCAAGGTAATCCCGACACTGGCTTTCTGACCATTCGAGGACATGTCTGTAGCTGTCAAACTTCTGCTTGAAGGACAGCCAATTACTCTTACCATCGAACTTCAAATTTTTGGGTATTCTCATAGGATTTCCCCTTTTGGATGAATGTTCCTGGTGTTCCTCCGAATATTCGTCGTCACTTGAGGTAGCAGAGGACTCAAAGTAAAACCTTGACCTCTCTCTCGCCTCACGATCATGACGACGTTGTCCATGTCGATGTCTGGACTGTGACCTGTTTTTTCTGTTCCTTGAGGACTTCCCAGCATGCCTCCCTGAATGCTTCGACCTGGATTTCGACCTCGTGTCATATAATGACCCGGAAGGCGAGGGTGACCTTGAAGGGATTCTGCGTTGATTACCCCTGTGTCTCCCCTCATATTGTTTCCCTCGTGTCCGGTCTGATCCTAAATCTCGGCTACAGTGCTGTACTGTGACCTTTGATGGTCCTTGTGCCTAGATGATACCATCTGTGTACCCTGGGCCTGTACATGTCTCCTATGAGAAGGAACTACATCCGGTGACCTTGACCTTGAAGACCCTGAGCACCTAGCTGACGCATGCTGCCTACTGTCATGTTGCTGCTTGACTGTTTTAAGGTTACTCGGGGTCCTCAATGGCATGTCCTTGTACACAGTTGGACTCGACGGACCACTAGACTGATGCTGGTATTTATCCTTAAAGGCCAAACTACTGCTCCGCATTCGTATCAGCTCCTGATACATCTCATGCACGCTGGAGGAACCTGATGCATAGGAATGTCCTGATTCAGCTGCGCTATGCTCCACCATCTCTTGTTTTACCTCATGTTTTGACCTCACCCTAGGTCCTACTACTGGACTCTGGATGCTGTCTGGAACCTCGAGGAAATCGGCCATATATGGGTTTCGTGCACGCCTCGACTGCTTACCTGGTAGATGTATTGGTGACCATGGGTCAACTCCCTGGTCAGTACTATCATCCACATCCTGGTACCGGGTATCAGCCTCCCTACCTGCACCATACCTAAAGGTGGGTGTAACACGGGTTGGGGGAACATTGAGTGCAGCTATCTGTGGTTGGACCACATTGGGCTGGGTAACACGGGATGGGGCAACACGGGGTGGGGCAACACTGGATGGGGCAATCTGGGTAAGGGCCATTATCGGGGCTGCGAGTGTTTGTGGGGTTTCCTTAGGTAATGATCGCCCTAGGTCCTGCGTCCCTTGTTGGGGTGTCTTAGTACCCAAAGTTGGTACTTGCTCTAGCAGGTCCCTTAAATTATGAGACTCAGAACTTTCATTCACCGGTTCATGGATATTGTCCTCAAAATCTATAAGATTTACCAAATCCCTGTCCAGCTTTCTCCCACGAAAAACCGCCGTAAATTGGGGCAATGACACGTACCCACATTGCTCCCGTATTTCCATAATTCTGGCCGCTCTCTTCGGCCCTATGCCCGGAAGTTGCCTCATTTCCCTCTCTGTTGCCGTATTGATGTTAACCATATCCCGTTCTGCCATGGTTTTTTTCTGATATTTTTAAATTACTGCTTGTTAATCTGCTTGATAGTCTGCTTTGTCTTCTCTTTCAATAAATATACCGTAATATCCAGATATCTGATACAAATATCGGAATGGTACCTGAAAACCGCGTGACCACGTGACTACTACAACAGGTAAAAATCAGAAAAATTCCGACTCAAAGCTGTTGAATTATCAGAAATACAGCGCGAATAATAATACACACTAAAGGCAATGCTAACCTAGCACTTCTGACACCAATGAAGTAATAATTACCTTCTATCTTGGTTTTCCAAGCCGCCACGTGGTTGACTATATCTCAATGTCGCTGGACTGGTCAGGCAGGAGAGATATAGCTCACAACGCTAGTAATACTAGTAAATAAGTATCTGTCACGGTGACCAACAATATGCGAGGTCACCGAGAAACTGTCACTACTATAAGTAGAGCAGGCTGTAGGAATGAAAGGGTACAATGACTACAATATGCAGAGCATCATAAACCGACCGTACAGTCTGGAATCCTGGAAGGAAGAGAGTTGGGGTCCAGGTATATTCACCCAAGCATCACGGGATCTGCTACGCCTCACTTCCGGTGAAAGCCCGGATGACGTAATGTAAACAGACCGTCGACACAACACTACTATGGCACGGTCTGCACATATATACAGACATAACCCTGACGCTGTGCAAATGAAACAGTATTAAATTCTTGTAAACATGCTGAATGGTCCTGTTGTACTGTATAAATCATGACTAAGAAAACACGTTCACTGACACAAGTTAGAGTATGTAGACCGTGACAAAACTTGTACATACAGAATGGTCCTGCTGTAGTGTAAATATGTTGAAAATATATTTAAACCCTGAAAAAAGTTCGAGTTTGTACAATTTGACAAAGTTTGTACAGTATTTTCATTGCACAACGTTTATATCACCTGCGGTGAAATGTTACTATACATAATTATGTCTGTATTGTTTTGTTGTTTTTAGGTCACCTGAGCTTTGCTCAAGTTTCCTATTCTGATCGCTTTTCGTCCGTCGTCGTGCGTCGTCCGTCGTGTGGTAACTTTTTACATTTTCGACTTCTTCTCAAGAATCAGTGAATGGAATTTTTTCAAACTTGGTCAGAATCATCCTGGGGAATTGAGGCCACAGAATTGTAACATTGAGTAACCTACCCTAACCCCAGGGGCCAGAGCGGGGCCCGAAAGGGAAAAATAACCAATATTTCAAAAATCTTCTTCTCCAGACTCAGAGGCACTACAAAGTATATGCATGACTGAAAAGATCATCAGGGACTTTATTTAAATTTTCAGTACCCCCGGGTCATCCAATTCTCCCTTGAGGCGGGAGTAAAGTTTACTATAGTTATATAGGGAAATTACACTTTAGAGTTTTGTTGGTCATTTTCAGCAGGAAATTATTCTTACTTGGTGAGAATCATCCGTGGAGGAAGATAGTATCAAATTGTAAAATTGTGATTCCTACCCCGACCCCAGGGGCCAGGGTGGGACCCGAAAGGGAAAATTAACCAATATTGCAAAAATCTTCTTCTCCAGACTCAGAGGAACTAGGTGGGGGCTAGAACCTAGCCCGTTGAGCCAGATTCCCGGGAAAACGTGCTTTCGGAACAATAAGTAAGGAGGCGTTCTGAATGACTAGTAGTTATAATAACAGAAATCAAACCATTTCCGGATTTTCTGCCGTCTCATTTCAGAAATATTTAAAACCCCTACATTTTTTATTTTTTTTTCGTAGAAGATAGATTAAGACGATTTTGAAAAGCAAAATTACTCTCCTTTCCATTTTTGGGATAGGGTATAAGATAAATATATATTATACTATTATCAGACTATTTCATAATTCTGGATCA
>NW_018408679.1:0-378 GCF_002113885.1 Mizuhopecten yessoensis
TGTGAGTATGATGTATTTGGGGGACACTTTTTACGCCACTATGGTGTGTATTAAGTGAGTATGTTGTATTTGGGGGACACTATTTACGCCACTATGATGTGTTATATGTGAGTATGTTTCATTTTGGGGACACTCTTTTCGCCACTATGATGTGTTATATGTGAGTAGGTTTTATTTTGGGGACACTATTTACGCCACTATGATGTACTATATGTCAGTAGGTTTTATTTTGGGGACACTATTTACGCCACTATGATGTGTTATAGGTGAGTACAACGTAGGTTTTATTTTTGGGACAGTGTTTACGCCACTATGATGTACTATATGTGAGAAGGTTTTATTTTGGGGACACTATTTACGCCACTATGATGTGTTATA
>NW_018408679.1:4204-15094 GCF_002113885.1 Mizuhopecten yessoensis
TATGTTTTACTTTGGGGACACTGTTTACGCCACTGTGATGTACCATATGTGAGTGGGTTTTATTTGGGGGACACTATTTACGCCACTATGAGGTGTTATATGTGAGTATATTGTATTTGGGGGACAGTATTGACGCCACTATGATGTGTTATATGTGATTATGTTTTACTTTGGAGACACTGTTTACGCCACTGTGATGTACCATATGTGAGTGGGTTTTATTTGGGGGACACTATTTACGCCACTATGATGTGCTATATGTGAGTATATTGTATTTGGGGGACACTATTTACGCCACTATGATGTGTTACATGTGAGCAGTTTTTATTTTGAGGACACTATTTTCGCCACTATGATGTGTTATATGTGAGTAAGTTTTATTTTGGGGACACTATTTACGCCACTATGATGTTCTATATTGCAGTAGGTTTTATTTGGGGAACACTATTTACGCCACTATGATGTGTTATAGGTGAGTACAACGTAGGTTTTATTTTGGGGACAGTGTTTACGCCACTATGATGTACTATATATGAGTATGTTTTACTTTGGGGACACTGTTTACGCCACTATGATGTGTTATATGTCAGTATGTTGTATTTGAGGGACACTGTTTACGCCACTATGATGTACTAAATGTGACTTGGTTTTATTTGGGGGACACTATTTACGCCACTATGATGTGTTATATGTCAGTATGTTGTATTTGGAGGACACTGTTTACGCCACTATGATGTACTATATATGAGTATTTTTTATTTGGGGGACACTATTGACGACACTATGATTTGTTGTATGTGAGTATGTTTTATTTGGGGGAGAATATTTACGCCACTATGATGTACTAAATGTGAGTTTGTTTTATTTGGGGGACACTATTTACGCCACTATGATGCGTTATATGTGAGTAGGTTGTATTTGGGGGACATTATTTACGCCACTATGATGTGTTATATGTGAGTATGTTTTATTTTGGGGACACTATTTACGCTACTTTGATGTGTTATATGTGAGTATGTTTTATTTGGAGGACACTATTTACGCCACTCTGATGTACTATATGTGAGTATGTTTTATTTGGGGGACACTATGTACACCAACATGATGTGTTATATGTGGGTAGGTTTTATTTGGGGGAAACTATTTACGCCACTATGATGTACTATATGTGAGTATGTTTTATTTGGGGGACACTATTTACACCAACATGATGTGTTATATGTGGGTAGGTTTTACTTGGGGGACACTATTTACGCCACTATGATGTTTATATGTGAGTAGGTTTTATTTGAGGGACACTATTTACGTCACTATGATGTGTTATATGTGAGTATATTGTATTTGGGGGACTGTATTGACGCCACTATGATGTGTTATATGTGATTATGTTTTACTTTGGAGACACTGTTTACGCCACTGTGATGTACCATATGTGAGTGGGTTTTATTTGGGCGACACTATTTACGCCACTATGATGTATTATATGTGAGTATATTGTATTTGGGGGACACTATTTACGCCACTATGATGTGTTATATGTGAGCAGGTTTTATTTTGGGGACACTATTTTCGCCACCAAGATGTGTTATATGTGAGTAAGTTTTATTTTGGGGACACTATTTACGCTACTATGATGTGTTATATGTGAGTATGTTTTATTTTGGGGACACTATTTACGCCACTATGATGTGTTATAGGTGAGTACAACGTAGGTTTTATTTTGGGGACAGTGTTTACGCCACTATGATGTACTATATGTGAGAAGGTATTATATTGGGGACACTATTTACGCCACTATGATGTGTTATATGGGAGTATGTTTTATTTTGGGGACACTATCTACGCCACTATGATGTGTTATATGTCAGTATGTTTTATTTGGAGGACACTGTTTACGCCACTATGATGTACTATATGTCAGTTTGTTGTATTTGAAGGGACACTATTTACGCTACTATGATGTGTTATATGTGAGTAGGTTTTATTTGGGGGACACTATTGACGCCACTATGATGTGTTATATGTGAGTAGGTTTTATACTGTTTACGCCACTATGATGTGTTATATGTCAGTATGTTGTATTTGGGGGACACTATTTAAGCCACTATGATGTGTTATATGTCAGTATGTTGTATTTGGGGGACACTATTTAAGCCACTATGATGTGTTATATGTCAGTATGTTGTATTTGAGGGACACTGTTTACGCCACTATGATGTACTATATGTGAGTATGTTTTATATGGGGGACACTATTTGAACCAATTTGATGTGTTGCATGTGGGTAGGTTTTATTTGGGGGACACTATTTACGCCACTCTGATGTACTATATGTGAGTATGTTTTATTTGGGGGACACTATTTACGCCACTATGCTGTGTTATATGTGAGTATGTTTTACTTTGGGGACACTGTTTACGCCACTGTGATGTACCATATGTGAGTGGGTTTTATTTGGGGGACACTATTTACGCCACTATGCTGTGTTATATGTGAGTATGTTTTACTTTGGGTACACTGTTTACGCCACTATTATGTGTTATATGTCAGTATGTCGTATTTTAGGGACACTATTTACGCCACTATGATGTACTATATGACTTACGCCACTATGATGTACTATATGTGAGTATGGTTTTTTGGGGGGACACTATTTACGCCACTATGATGTGTTACATGTGAGCAGGTTTTATTTTGAGGACACTATTTTCGCCACTATATATGTGATTATGTTTTACTTTGGGGACACTGTTTACGCCACTGTGATGTACCATATGTGAGTGGGTTTTATTTGGGGGACACTATTTACGCCACAATGATGTTTATATGTGAATTGGTTTTATTTGGGGGACACTATTTACGCCACAATGATGTTTATATGTGAATTGGTTTTATTTGGGGGACACTATTTACGCCACTATGCTGTGTTATATGTGAGTATGTTTTACTTTGGGTACACTGTTTACGCCACTATTATGTGTTATATGTCAGTATGTCGTATTTTAGGGACACTATTTACGCCACTATGATGTACTATATGACTTACGCCACTATGATGTACTATATGTGAGTATGTTTTATATGGGGGACACTATTTCAACAAATTTGATGTGTTACATGTGGGTAGGTTTTATCTGGGGGACACTATTTACGCCACTATGATGTTTATATGTGAATTGGTTTTATTTGGGGGACACTATTTACGCCACAATGATGTTTATATGTGAATTGGTTTTATTTGGGGGACACTATTTACGCCACTCTGATGTACTATATGTGAGTATGTTTTATTTGGGGGATACTATTTACGCCACTATGGTATGTTATATGTGAGTATGTTTTATTTGGGGGACACTATTTACGCTACTATGATGTGTTATACGTGAGTAGGTTTTATTTGGGGGACACTATTTACGCCCCTATGATGTGTTATATGTGAGTATGTTTTACTTTGGGGACACTGTTTACGCCACTGTGATGTACCATATGTGAGTGGGTTTTATTTGGGGGACACTATTTACGCCACAATGATGTTTATATGTGAATTGGTTTTATTTGGGGGACACTATTTACGCCACAATGATGTTTATATGTGAATTGGTTTTATTTGGGGGACACTATTTACGCCACAATGATGTTTATATGTGAATTGGTTTTATTTGGGGGACACTATTTACGCCACTCTGATGTACTATATGTGAGTATGTTTTATTTGGGGGACACTATTTACGCCACTATGCTGTGTTATATGTGAGTATGTTTTACTTTGGGGACACTGTTTACGCCACTGTGATGTACCATATGTGAGTGGGTTTTATTTGGGGGACACTATTTACGCCACAATGATGTTTATATGTGAATTGGTTTTATTTGGGGGACACTATTTACGCCACAATGATGTTTATATGTGAATTGGTTTTATTTGGGGGACACTATTTACGCCACAATGATGTTTATATGTGAATTGGTTTTATTTGGGGGACACTATTTACGCCACTCTGATGTACTATATGTGAGTATGTTTTATTTGGGGTAGGTTTTACTTGGGGGACACTATTTACGCCACTATGATGTGTTTTATTTGGAGGACACTATTTACGCCACTCTGATGTACTATATGTGAGTATGTTTTATTTGGGGTAGGTTTTACTTGGGGGACACTATTTACGCCACTATGATGTTTATATGTGAATTGGTTGTATTTGGGGGACACTATTTACGCCACTATGATGGGTTATATGTGAGTATGTTTTACTTTGGGGACACTGTTTACGCCACTGTGATGTACCATATGTGAGTGGGTTTTATTTGGGGGACACTATTTACGCCACAATGATGTTTATATGTGAATTGGTTTTATTTGGGGGACACTATTTACGCCACTCTGATGTACTATATGTGAGTATGTTTTATTTGGGGGATACTATTTACGCCACTATGATGTGTTATATGTGAGTATATTGTATTTGGGGGACAGTATTGACGCCACTATTATTGACGCCACTATGATGTGTTATATGTGAGTAGGTTTTATTTTGGGGACACTATTTACGTCACTATGATGTACTATATGTGAGTATGTTTTATTTGGGGGACACTATTTACGCCACTATGATGTACTATATGACTTACGCCACTATGATGTACTATATGTGAGTATGTTTTATATGGGGGACACTATTTCAACCAATTTGATGTGTTACATGTGGGTAGGTTTTATTTGGGGGACACTATTTACGCCACTATGATGTTTATATGTGAATTGGTTTTATTTGGGGGACACTATTTACGCCACTATGATGTGTTATATGGGAGTATATTGTATTTGGGGGACACTATTGACGCCACTATGATGTGTTATCTGTGATTATGTTTTACTTTGGGGACACTGTTTACGCCACTGTGACGTACCATATGTGATTGGGTTTTATTTGAGGGACACTATTTACGCCACTATGATGTGTTATATGTGAGTATATTGTATTTGGGGGACACTATTTACGCCACTATGATGTGTTATATGTGAGCAGGTTTCATTTTGGGGACACTATTTTCGCCATTATGATGTGTTATATGTGAGTAGGTTTTATTTGGGGAACACTTTTTACGCCACTATGATGTTCTATATGTCAGTAGGTTTTATTTGGGGGACGCTATTTACGCCACTATGATGTGTTATATGTGAGTAGGGTTTATTTGGGGAACACTTTTTTCGCCACTATGATGTTCTATATGTCAGTAGGTTTTATTTGGGGGACAGTATTTACGCCACTATGATGTGCTATATGTGAGCAGGTTTCATTTTGGGGACACTATTTTCGCCATTATGATTTGTTATATGTGAGTAGGTTTTATTTGGGGAACACTTTTTTCGCCACTATGATGTTCTATATGTCATTAGGTTTTATTTGGGGGACACTATTTACGCCACTATGATGTGTTATATGTCAGTATGTTGTATTTGGGAGGAAAACTATTTAAGCCACTATGATGTGTTATATGTCAGTATGTTGTATTTGAAGGACACTATTTACGCCACTATGATGTACTATATATGAGTATGTTGTATTTGGGGGACTTTTACTTGGGGGACACTATTTACGCCACTATGATGTTTAAATGTGAGTAGGGTTTGTTTGGGGGACACTATTTACGCCACTACGATGGGTTTTATGTGAGTATGATGGATTTGGGAGACACTATTTACGCCACTATGATGTGTAATAAGTGAGTATGTTGTATTTGGGGGACACTATTTACGCCGTATGTTTTATTTGGGGGACAATACTTACGCCACTATGATGTACTATATGTGAGTAGGTTTTATTTGGGGGACACTATTTACACTATGATGTGTTATATGTGAGTAGGTTTTATTTGGTGGGAGGAAAACTATTTAAGCCACTATGATGTGTTATATGTCAGTATGTTGTATTTGGGAGGAAAACTATTTAAGCCACTATGATGTGTTATATGTCAGTATGTTGTATTTGGGGGACAATATTTACGCCACTATGATGTGTTATATGTGAGTATGTTTTACTTTGGGGACAATGTTTACGCCACTATGATGTGTTATATGTGAGTATGTTTTACTTTGGGGACAATGTTTACGCCACTATGATGTGTTATATGTCAGTATGTTGTATTTGGGAGGAAAACTATTTAAGCCACTATGATGTGTTATATGTCAGTATGTTGTATTTGAAGGACACTATTTACGCCACTATGATGTACTATATATGAGTATGTTGTATTTGGGGGACACTATTTACGCCGTATGTTTTATTTGGGGGACAATACTTACGCCACTATGATGTACTATATGTGAGTAGGTTTTATTTGGGGGACACTATTTACGCCACTATGATGTTTAAATGTGAGTAGGTTTTGTTTGGGGGACACTATTTACGCCACTACGATGGGTTTTATGTGAGTATGATGTATTTGGGAGACACTATTTACGCCACTATGATGTACTATATGTGAGTGGGTTTTATTTGGGGTACACTATTTAGGGGACACTATTGACGCCACTATGATGTGTAATAAGTGAGTATGTTGCATTTGGGGGACATTATTTACGCCACTATGGTGTGTTATATGTGAGTATGTTTTACTTTGGGGACAATGTTTACGCCACTATGATGTGTTATATGTCAGTATGTTGTATTTGGGGGACACTATTTACGCCGTATGTTTTATTTGGGGGACACTTTTTACACCAATATGATGTGTTATATGTGGGTCGGTTTTATTTGGGGGACACTATTTACGCCAATATGATGTACTATATGTGAGTAGGTTTTATTTGGGGTACACTATTTACACCAATATGATGTGTTATATGTGGGTAGCTATGATGTGTTATATGTGAGTATGTTTTATTTCGGGGGACACTTTTTACGCCACTATGATGTTCTATATGTCAGTAGGCTTTATTTCGGGGACACTATTTACGCCACTATGATGTGTTATATGCGAGAAGGTTTTATTTGGGGACACTGTTTACGCCACTATGATGTACTATATGTGAATATGTTTTATTTGGGGGACACTATTGACGCCACTATGATGTGTTATATGTGAGTAGGTTTTATTTGGTGGACACTATCTACGCCACTATGATGTGTTATATGTGAGTATGATGTATTTGACTATGATGTTCTATATGTCAGTAGGCTTTATTTCGGGGACACTATTTACGCCACTATGATGTGTTATAGGTGAGTACAACGTAGGTTTTATTTTGGGGACAGTGTTTACGCCAATATGATCTACTATATGTGGGAAGGTTTTATTTTGGGGACACTATTTACGCCACTATGATGTATGTGAGTAGGTTTTATTTGGGGGACACTATTTACGCCAATATGATGTTCTATATGTGAGTAGGTTTTATTTGGGGTACACTATTTACACCAATATGATGTGTTATATGTGAGTAGGTTTTATTTGGGGGGACACTATTTACGCCACTATGATGTGTTATAGGTGAGTACAACGTAGGTTTTATTTTGGGGACAGTGTTTACGCCACTATTATGTACTATATGTGAGAAGGTTTTATATTGGGGACACTATTTACGCCACTATGATGTGTTATAGGTGAGTACAACGTAGGTTTTATTTTGGGGACAGTGTTTACGCCAATATGATGTACTATATGTGGGCAGGTTTTATTTTGGGGACACTATTTACGCCACTATGATGTGTTATATGTCAGTGTGTTGTATTTGGGGGACACTATTTACGCCACTATGGTGTGTTATATGTTAGTATATGTGAGTTGGTTTTATTTGGGGGACACTTTTTACGCCACTATGATGTTCTATATGTCAGTAGGCTTTATTTCGGGGACACTATTTACGCCACTATGATGTGTTATATGTCAGTGTGTTGTATTTGGGGGACACTATTTACGCCACTATGATGTTCTATATGTGAGTAGGTTTTATTTGGGGTACACTATTTAGGGGACACTATTGACGCCACTATGATGTGTTATATGTGAGTAGGTTAGTATTTTGTATTTGAGGGACACTATTTACGCCACTATGATGTACTACATGTGAGCAGGTTTTATTTGGGGGACACTATTTACACTATGATGTGTTATATGTGAGTAGGTTTTATTTGGTGGACACTATCTACGCCACTATGATGTGTTATATGCGAGTAGGTTTTATTTGGGGCCCCTGTTTACGCCACTATGATGTACTATATGTGAATATGTTTTATTTGGGGGACACTATATATGATGTGTTATATGTGGGTAGGTTTTATTTTGGGGACACTATTTACGCCACTATGATGTACTATATATGAGTATGTTTTATTTGGGGGACACTATTGACGACACTATGATTTGTTGTATGTGAGTATGTTTTATTTGGGGGACACTATCTACGCCACTATGATGTGTTATATGCGAGTAGGTTTTATTTGGGGACACTGTTTACGCCACTATGATGTACTATATGTGAATATGTTTTATTTGGGGGACACTATTGACGACACTATGATTTGTTGTATGTGAGTATGTTTTATTTGGGGGACAATATTTACACCACTAGATGTACTAAATGTGAGCATGTTTTATTTGGGAGACACTATTTACGCCACTATGATGTGTAATAAGTGAGTATGTTGTATTTGGATTTGGGGGACACTATTTACGCCACTATGGTGTGTTATATGTGAGTATGTTTTATTTTGGGGACACTATTTACGCTACTATGATGTGTTATATGTGAGTATGTTTTATTTGGGGGTCACTTTTTACACCAATATGATGTGTTATATGTGGGTAGGTTTTATTTTGGGGAATATGTCAGTAGGCTTTATTTGGGGGACACTATTTACGCCACTATGGTGTGTTATATGTTAGTATATGTGAGTTGGTTTTATTTGGGGGACACTTTTTACGCCACTATGAGGACACTATTTACGCCACTATGATGTACTATATGTGAGCAGGTTTTATTTGGGGGACACTATTTACACTATGATGTGTTATATGTGAGTAGGTTAGTATTTTGTATTTGAGGGACACTATTTACGCCACTATGATGTACTATATGTGAGTATGGTTTTTTGGGGACAAAAAACCACTATGATGTGTTATATGTGAGTTGGTTTTATTTGGGGGACACTTTTTACGCCACTATGATGTTCTATATGTCAGTAGGCTTTATTTGGGGGACACTATTTACGCCACTATGATGTGTTATAGGTGAGTACAACGTAGGTTTTATTTTGGGGACAGTGTTTACGCCACTATTATGTACTATATGTGAGAAGGTTTTATATTGGGGACACTATTTACGCCACTATGATGTGTTATATGTGAGTATGTTTTATTTGGGGGACACTATCTACGCCACTATGATGTGTTATATGTGAGTATGTTTTATTTGGGGGACACTGTCTATGCCACTATGATGTACTATATGTGAGTAGGTTTTATTTGGGGGACACTATTTACGCTACTATAATGTACTATATGTCAGTATGTTGTATTTGGGGGGGACACTATTTAAGCCACTATGATGTGTTATATGTCAGTATGTTATATTTGGGGGACACTATTTACGCCCCTATGATGTACTATATGTGAGTAGGTTTTATTTGGGGGGACACTATTTACGCCACTATGATGTATTATATGTGAGTAGGTTTTATTTGGGGGGACACTATTTACGCCACTATGATGTGCTATATGTGAATATGTTTTATTTGGGGGACACTATCTACGCCACTATGATGTGTTATATGTGATTATGTTTTACTTTGGGGACACTGTTTAGGCCACTGTGATGTACCATATGTGAGTGGGTTTTATTTGGGGGATACTATTTACGCCACTATGATGTGTTATATGTCAGTATGTTGTATTTGGGGGAAACTATTTACGCCACTATGATGTACTATATGTGAATATGTTTTATTTGGGGGACACTATTGACGCCACTATGACATGTTATATGTGAGTAAGTTTTATTTCGGGGACAGTATTTACGCCACTATGATGTATTATATGTGAGTATGTTTTACTTTGGGGACACTGTTTACGCCACTATGATGTGTTATATGTCAATATGTTGTATTTGATGGACACTATTTACGCCACTATGATGTGTTATATGTCAGTATGTTGTATTTGGGGGACAACATTTAGGCCACTATGATGTACTATATGTAAATATGTTTTATTTTGGGGGACACTATTGACGCTACTATGATATGTTATATGTGAGTAAGTTTTATTTGGGGGACCATATTGACGCCACTATGATGTGTTATATGTCAATATGTTGTATTTGGAGGGACACTATTTTCGCCACTCTGATGTGTTATATGTCAGTATGTTGTATCTGGGGGACAACATTTAGGCCACTATGATGTACTATATGTAAATATGTATGTGTTATATGTGAGTATGTTTTACTTTGGGGACACCGTTTACGCCACTATGATGTGTTATATGCGAGTAGGTTTTATTTGGGGACACTGTTTACGCCACTATGATGTACTATATGTCAATATGTTGTATTTGGAGGGACACTATTTTCGCCACTCTGATGTGTTATATGTCAGTATGTTGTATTTGGGGGACACTATTTACGCCACTATGATGTGTTATATGCGAGTAGGTTTTATTTGGGGGACACTGTTTACGCCACTATGATGTACTATACGTGAGTATGGTTTTTTGGGGGGACACTATTTAGGCCACTATGATGTGTTATATGTGAGTAGGTTTTATTTGGGGGACACTATTTACGCCACTATGATGTACTATATGTCAATATGTTGTATTTGGAGGGACACTATTTTCGCCACTCTGATGTGTTATATGTCAGTATGTTGTATTTGGGGGACACTATTTA
>NW_018408679.1:17669-17740 GCF_002113885.1 Mizuhopecten yessoensis
GTATGTGAGTATGTTTTATTTGGGGCACACTATTGACGCTACTATGATATGTTATATGTGAGTAAGTTTTA